>NC_084512.1:24500717-24698217 GCF_024500385.1 Phyllopteryx taeniolatus
TACCACACACACACTTCCCCACCCAACACGCACACACGAACTATAATCACACACACGGCGTCTTTCATTCCAA
Source organism: Phyllopteryx taeniolatus (assembly GCF_024500385.1). Lineage (NCBI taxonomy): Eukaryota > Metazoa > Chordata > Actinopteri > Syngnathiformes > Syngnathidae > Phyllopteryx > Phyllopteryx taeniolatus. Next base: position 24,500,791 of record NC_084512.1, read on the forward strand.
AAGCAGCACAAAGCTGCTCAGTGATTCCAGCAACACAAACCCCGACAGGCGCCACTCAAACAAAGAGCTTAAGAAGAGAAAAACTTGTCGATGGGGGGGGGGGTTAGTCCTGACTAAATCTTCTCTGCTACGTGAACCACTACACACACGAGTGACTAAAGGAGGTGGAGGTGACGCTCCGCAGAGGACGACGCGTCACTGATGTTAGCGGCGTGGGCGTCAGCAAATTAAAGTGTTGGCAAAAGTGTGTGCTTACACACGCACGCACGCACACACACACACACACACACACGCGCGCGCGCACACACACACACATCAGTGAGCGGTCCTGGCTGGCGGCGGGAGGAAGAAGAGAACGGCTAAGCGCGGCGGTCTTACACATGGAGCGCCGGTAGATGGCCTTGGCCTTGTCTTTGTCCTTGGATCTGTTCCTCATGAAAGGCAACCTTTTTAAAGCTGCCACAGCACGGCCACACACAGACGGACACACACACACAGACAGGGTGGTAGTGGGGGGGGGTGACAATTAGGCAAAAAGGAGGGGTACGTTGTTAACGTGACAAGAAGAGGCAGCGGGGAGCGAGCTGAGGTCCTGCACACTCAAGTGGACAACAATGTCATCATGAAATCATTTTCATACACTCCGACGTCGTCTCATGTAGCTTAACAACAACAGCACGCTACAGCAGATCCACAACATATTGTTGGAAATAATATCGCCAAGCATCATGACCTCCGCCAAGTATGCTTTTGGTTTGTTTGCGTTCGTCCATAGTTTTTGATATGCCAACTATCCATTTTTTATGATAGCTTCTGTTAGTGATGAGACATATCGTTAGCCCTTTCGGAAAACAAGAAAACCTTATTTTATTTTTTTTTTTTTTTTTTTCTCTCCAATAAAACACTAAGACTTGATTGCTTAATATTAAAAGAAAAAAAGAAAACAAATCTAAATGATTTAATGACATTCATTCAAAAAGCACTGGAGGGTAGGGAATAAATAAGACCAAAAATTAATTTTCATTATTAAAGAACAAAGCAAAAATATTTCTCGAGCAAAGCTAGTTGGACCTCATAATACTAAAAGAAAAAAAAACAGCAAACTGAAAATACCTTTTATTTATTTTTAGATTTGATTTTTAAATAAGACAAAATACAATGTTGATTGTGTATATTTAGACTTGAAATTATTAAACATTTGATCAAAAAGTGGTATTGTTTCCTTGTATATATTGTATTTAAATTTGGCATTATTAAACAATATTCCATTTATAAGGCATTAGTTAACTGTTCATTCTCATCTGAATTGATCACAATTTGCTGGAAAATAGTCTGGGCAAAGAAAACGCTTTTCATAATTAAGTATTTTTAAAGTGAAAAAACGAATCTATTGTCTAGATATTTGAATTGAAAATGATTGAATAATAATATGCATTTCAATCCAATGCGAGCAAAATTTGCTGGATCGGACACAGATTTGGCCAAACAAACAAACAAATATGTCATATGCTTCTAAAGCTGAAATCTCAGTGGCTCTGGTTGTCATTGACTTCGGGTTTTCATTCTTTCTCGATTTCCCAAATGCCACAAAACCAAAACCCCTTGGCGGAGGTCTACACGCTCCATGCAGGTGCTTTGTGGCTGGCGGGTGTGTAAAAACACACATCCACCTCCAATCGCAAACACATGAAAGTAACTTTCATGCAGATTTCATACACGTCCCCAAACGCAAAGCGCACATTTTAATCAACTAAAATGTGCGATTACAGTCAAACGGCTCCCACTATAGCAAGCTAGCAACACTTCCAACCACAACAACCACCACCACCACCACAACACATCGTACAAAGTGCCAAGGGTCTCCCGCACGAGCTGATTTCTATTTGAACATCACGAGCTCAACAAGCTACACAGTCCAACGCATCGCCACGGCGACATGACACAAAAAAACGGATGGCGGCGATACATCAAAGGGTGCAACGGCAGAGCGGGGAAACTTTGGTCGTCTTGTTTATTAAAGACGACATCCTTTTCAAGTCGGTTCAAATTCTACTTGAATTTCATATTTACAACACCTGACAAAAGTTTGGAGACACCTTCTCATTCATCTGGAGTCGGCGAAGCGTCTAAAAACGTAAGGATTGACTTGCCATTTGGCTACACCACAGCTTATTTAACCCTTTTTGTTACGTTGCGGGTCACTTTGAAGTTACATGAAAAAATGTATTTTTTTCCCCACCCACAAAGCGATACGACTGTTCTGTCCCCACGTCATGGGTTCTTTTTACACATTGTTAACTCATCTAAAGTGTTGTAAATAGCAAATCTAATAACTCTTCTTCATTTGAATTCAATTAGCGGGTGAACATGATTTTGGGACGCATGCATGGCGTTGACGGTGGTATGCATTATGAGAGCAATTTAAGACTCGAACGATGACGAGCTTTCGGAGATGTGAGCGACAACATACCCATTACATTTAGTTCGCGTGGTTGCGAAAGAAATTCAGACACGTTACACATTGACAACTTTAACCTTGCCGTGACCCCTAGCGAGGAATATTAGAGGAAGCGTTTACATCGCGGCAACAATCAGGATGAAATACCTCAATGAGGCTGCCTGCTATTGAATTCCATTCTAGCTTCATTATTATTATTAGCGCGGCATGTGAAGTGCGATGCTTTGCACCATTTAATAATCCACATTGAGCCAATGCGGTAATGGTTTGATTCCTCTTTACAGGGGAACTGCACACATCGGCCGGTCGACCGGCAGCTAATTCAAATTCAAACACGACGTCGGTTCGAATCTGAAAAGTTTGAGTCAACCTCGCGGCCCGGGCGTAAGCCGACCGACGAGGACGCACGACGGGACTCACGAAAACATGCCCTGAGAGAGGCGAGGGGCGGCTCGCAAACCCCGCCCACCCGCTCTGTCCGCAGCATACCATTGGTGGAGCCCTGCCCTCGGGCAAGGCACCGTTGCCCTCTCCTCCCTTCCGCACGGACACACACACAAAATGCAGGCGTTAGAGAGGGAGGAGCGACGCGCACAGGTATCAACTGGCATTGGGAATGATCTCGGAACTTCCACGCGTGCGCGTGTACTCACTGCTGCTCCTCTTGTGCGTGAGCGCGTCGTCCAGCGAGTTGGAGCCCGAGCCGACCGAAGAGCTGTCCTGGCTGTCGGCGGGGAAGGACAGGAAGCCGTCGCCGCAGTCCGAGCGGGACGGCGTCAGCGTGAGGGAGCGCATCCTCTCCCGGCTTTTGGGCTTGATCAGCTTCTTCATTTTGAGTGTGATCCAGTTGCTGCGCCTGGGAAGATTAAAGGCACCGCCGACGGGTGTTAGAGAGGATGGGGGGGAAGGGGCGCTTTATTGTTAATTATTATATACACAGCGCTAATACAATCAATTGAATTGAAGATTAAATCATTATTATTTGAACACAATCTTAATATAATCCATTAAAATGCAATTTTAGATTTATCAATTGAATCAAATTAAGCGAAATACATTCCTGTTAAACTTCAATATTTCATTTGTATTGTATTCTTGTTCAAATAAAATACCATTCCATTCATTCGTACGTACGTGTAAAATACGCTTTCATTAAATGTAATTCAATGAATGGAAATAAAATACATTAATATAAAGACGTTACACAAAAATGTCACCATTCAAAACAAATACAATAACCTTGTTCAAAACAAATACAAATGCAAATGATGAATGATTCATCATTACTATTCATAAATATTCAATCGTTCAAATAAAAGACGTGAAAATAAATTATAAATGACATCCGTTAAAAATGAAACGAAATTGAATTGGCAGACATTTTCTTTAGCCGACCGGGTCCAGTTTTAAATTCAAAATCAATTCTGGGGGAAGGAAAAAAAAAAAAAAAAAAAAAAAAAAATGTCTACGGTACGGATCCTTCTTTTCCTAACTGTTGCTCACCTGCGTGGAGGCGAAGGATCATAGAACTTGTACTGGTCCATGATCTTCTCCTCCAGCTTCTCTTTCTGCCTCCTCAGCTCGTTCAGCTTGTCGCTAAAGAGAAAAGGACCACAAATGCTTCCATCTGTGAACATCGCTCAGCGTCCGTCAACTCCCGATTATTGGCTCACATGTATTGCCTCTGCTCAACGTGGAACAGGTCTTTGCTCTCCATGGTCTGCTCCAGCAGCGTGCGGTTCTGCAGCATCAGCGTCTGGATCTGGTCCAGTAGGTGACGGTTCTCCTCCTCCAGGTTCCCCTTCAGCTGACTCAACAGCTAAAGATGCACGTTCGTAGGAAAAACACGCTCCTTAGTAGCGATACTAGCAATATGACCACATATCGTAGCGCCACATATTTGAGTTCATTAGTCATCACGTTCGGTTCTTGACTTGGTGCTCACCTCGCACTGGTTGGTGAGTTTGGTGGAGGTGATGTCTAGCTGCTGGTACTGCTCCTTCAGCTTGGAGAACTCGGCCTCCAGCCTGGTCTGCTCCAGCTTGGCGCCGTTCAGCTGACTCTTGATGTTCTTGTGGTCCAGCTGGAGGTTCTCGTTGTCTTTCTGTAGCTGGCGGTACGTTGCGTTTAATCTGTTGGTACAAAACTAGGTGTTAAAGGGGAGGACTTTTTGACGCGTTACACACATACGGACGACCGGGCCAAATTTGAGCATCTTTGCCCCTCAAAGCCAGCCAAAGCCCTGTTTACTACTTCCCAAAAATTGTTAAACCTGTTCAATCTTTAAACCGGGGTACACACACACACACACCGGGAATCAGGCCAAATTTGAGCTGGGATTTGATTATGGATATGTGGAAGAGATGGTCTTTTGGTGTATTAAGAGCAATTTTTTTCTCCTCCCCGACAATCATCAACGTAAGGCCTGTTGGATATTTACGAGAGCGTATCCTTTATACTGCCGCGTGTGCTCAACATGGAGTTTGGCTGAGCCGCAGATAAGCTAACAATTAGCCTAGCTTCTTCTATTTCTTTTTCTTTTTTTTTTTTTTTAAATATTACCGTTTATCTATTTTGGCACCCAATCTGACCTGTCATTTTCCTCTTTGAGCAGTTTGCACCGGTCGGCCGTGGCTCGGTGACCTTGGTTCTCCGAGGACATTTTCTCTTGCTGCTCCTTCAGGTTCTTCTCCAGGTCCTCCAGATCTCCTTTCCTCTGCAGGAGCTGCTTGTACCTGCGAGAAGAAATCCCTCTCATCTCAGCGTGCTCCTCATATAGACGGGGCGTCGCTTCCAAGCCCGATTCGCTCACTTGTCCTCCAGGTCGCGGTGCCGCTGCTCCAGACTCTTGCGGGAGCTCTTCAGGCCGCCGTGCTTGCCGATGAGCGTCTCGTACTCGGACGCCTGCCTCTCGTGGAGGGCCGCCAGCTTCTCGTGGTCGCGCAGGAGCAGTTCGTAGGTGGACCTGAGTTCCTCCTTCTCCCGCAAAGCCCCCTCGCGCTCGCCCTCCACGCCGCTCTGCTGGCCCTGCAGCTGAGCGTTCTGCGCCATCAGGGCGGCGGCCTGCGAGCTCAGTGTGGAGTTCTCCACCTGGAGGGACGAGTAACGCGAGGAATATCTAAATATCGAAACAAAGAAACGGCGGCAGGGTCATGTGGGCACATTTAAAGACGACTCGGTCTGCAGGGGGCACTGTGGCTTCGTTTGTATTATCGATATGTTGTGGTTTCCCTTTCGTGCCACAACCAAGGAGGTTAATGATATTATAGGAACGCTAAATAAATGTGTATAGATTATTCATTATTTGACATCGTTAAATTAGCCATTGACATTTCAGATTCAATTTAATAAATCCATATTCAAATGTAATGACATTTGAATGAAATGATTAAATCAAATTCTTAAAAATGAAACTGAAAATTCAAATGAGAAATATCAAAACATCTTCAATGACAAATTTGTAATAAAATCAAATTCAATTCTCATTAAAATACTAAATTCTATTTGTATTCAAAGACAATTAAATGCATTCTAAATGCACGATAGTAAAGCCCCACGATATTGCGGGTCACGCAATTTTTATTTATTGATTTTTTACTGCGTAATATTATAAATATAGTTTGGAATTTGAACCGAGCGCTGGAGGGGGGTTTCCTGTATGTCAAGATTAAATGCATTGCAAACAAGTACATTCTTTTTGCAAAACGGGTTTCTAGGCACAGTCAGAAGTCATCCATCCATCCATCCATCCATCCATCCATCCATCCATCCACGCATGCACGCATTCCTTTTCCGTAGCGCTTCTCCTCATTGCGCTCGCGGATGAGCTGGAGCCGAGCCCGCCTGACTTTGGCCGAGACCCGAGGGACACCCAGGACTGGTCGCCATCAAATCGCAGGGAGCAGATAGATAGACAAGCATTCACACCTATGGACAATTTGTCGTCTTCAAAGCAACCTACCGTTTTTGGAATGTGGGAGGAAAGTAACGGCGCATGCAAGCTGTCAAAACAGATTCTTTTTCCTGATACAAATTGCAAACTTGGCATTCATGAAGGAAAAGCCCACGTAACGAAATGTTGAGTCTCTCACGTCTGTCCAATCTCATTAAGGTTTTATTAATGCATTGTGCTTACGGGGGTAGAATCCTATTCCATTTGATTCCAACTAGTTTACTTGTGAGGAAATCCCACAGTTACAGACAAGACGACAAACACAAACAACCGCCTTAGCTACCCGAGACATTTGAGCAGGCACAAACGAAACAAACAGAAAAACCGCTGCCAGTCGGTGGCAATCCCGTGTCCCGTAAGCTGGTTTTGAAAAGCTGCCAAACAAGGAGTTCAGGTCTAAATCCATAGCAGGGCAGCTAAGCGGGCCGGCAGGGTCGGTCGGGGCAAGCGTCAGACTGGCTCACGCGGGTAGAATGCCTCGAACTAGGCCGGCCGGCCCTTTTGACTCGCAACCAAGCGCAAAAGCTTCCCTGAGCTTATGTTGCTTTGAAGAGCAATCAAAATCATTCGGAGCGACGTTCACCTGCCTGCCTGCCTTTTCATTGATCGCTTTACAGTTGAAATTGTATTGTACGACACAGAAGCTATCGGCAGGTTTAAGGGAGCCTTCGAGACCTTTTTTGACGAAAAAAGGAAGCTCTCTCATTCAACTAAATATGAGCCGAGTCATACATTTGAAGACATTTTGAAATTACATTTTTTGCACGCCAATTCTTAAACGTTTTGGAAATAATGCCGTCTGAGATCTTTGGATGGCAGACACAAGGATGAGACGTTAGGTTAGGAAGGAAAACCAAATCAAATCGAACTTTTAAAGCATTCACGGGCACCGTGTATTTTCGTGCAAAATTGACTTCTTGTAGCCAACCCGTGCAAAAAGATACAAACAATGAAAAAGGTTAGAATGAAGTGTTTTCAAGCAACATGCGTGAAGTTATATTATGTTTTTGCTGTATCCAATAACTTTCTTTTCATTCCCATTTGAATGCGTGATGACTAAACGGTCAAGGCTGTCCTATAGTGGCAGTGCGTTTGATTGGTTAGAATATACAGTGTTGCTCGTCGTATAAATGAACAGTTGACAACGAGAGACATGTCAAGAACTGTTTTCGTGTCCTGGATCGAAGCCACAGGCCGCTCGTGAGCGTTATGACACTCGCCACTATACTGCAGTTGTCCATCGCGCGTGCGTACACATCACCTGCAGCTTGGCGCTCTGCGTCTGCAGCGCGGTGTTGCTCTCCTGCAGAGAGGCGGTCTGTCTCTGTACGGCCACGATCTGAGCCTGCAGGTTGGAGCTTTGGGTCTCCAGTTGTTTGAGCTGGCTCCTCAGCGCCGCCTTCTCCGCCTGCAGTGTGGCATTCTGGGAGAGCAGTTCCAAACGAATACAAATGAACTCGAGCATGACAACGCTAAAGAGCTTGCATTGAATTGCTGGAAATGTAAACATGCCGAATCGTAGCGTAACATTTGCTACGCTAACATATAGCGAGATAGATGCTCGAGAACGGAAAGAGCAAATATGAGCGCGTAAGCTAAACAATTTGAATGAGAAATGTGGAAGGGTGGGGTGAATTTGTAAAGTGTGGAAAATATATATGCATTCATGTTGGAATCGTGGCATGGGAAATATGGAAGAATCCTGGCAGGAATTGGCTTTGTTTGGAATGGGACAAATATCCACGATGGAAAAATGTGTGCATTTCTATACTGTAAAAAATGGCTCCCAATGGGGTTGTTTCAGTTGACTATTGTGGAAGGGTGAGGTATATTTGTACAATTTTGCCACGAGATGTGGAACCCTAAAAAAAGATAGGAAAGCGCGTTCCCAAGATGGCCTGAATGAGGTTGGAATGGTTGGACGTGTTTTCACGATAACGTAGGAATTTGAGGAAAGTGAAAAATCTCGCTTCAACATGGTCTTTCGAAATGGTCGAAATGTGTCGAGGAACGTGCCTCGACGCAAGTAACGCCGAGATGTCCGGAGAGGCGTGCAAAAAACTCACGTTCCTCTCCACCTCAATGAGTCGGTCCTTGACCTTGAGTAGCTCTCTGGTGGCCTCGTGGCTCTCCTTCTCCCATTTGCTGAAGGCCTGGGCGTCCTCCCCGCCTCTTGGGGGCGAGCTCTGCACCATCCTCTCCTCCTCCTCCCGCTGACGCAGGGCCTCGTAGTTCTTTTTCACCTGAGCGAAAAAAAAAAGAAGCACACGAGGGGAATGAAGAAAACTTGTGGAACCCTTTTTCCGTGCGTGTATGCGGCTCTTTACGGTCTTGAGTTCCTGGCGAAGTTGCTGGTTCAGGTTGGACGACTCCTGCAGTCTGGCCTCGAGGGCGGCGATCTTCTCCTCTTTGATCTCCAACGAGGACTTCAGCGTTGACTCCAGCTTGCTTTCCAGGAGCTTAAACCTGGTAAAAAGTCAACAAATGTCAGCAGCGAACACCGATTCGTGGAAAATCATCACCGAACGCCGAACGTAGAAAATAACATCGAAGCGTTTGCCGCTAAGGCTATAAAAGGAGGAAAAGTTGATGGCGTGGCCACCATCACCTCGTGACAACAATGGCACGCACACTACGACGACACGATTCCTTCCCTTCGTGAAACAAGATGATGGGCTCCTTTTTGGTGGGCACACTCCCACAGGATGACTCATTATACATTCCAATTATTCGAATAGATGACAGCTAAATCTAAAGTAGGCCACTTTCGGACTCCCAGGAGTCGAGTTCTAAGCGAACTTGCGGGATACCTGTCGTCCGAGTCCTCGTCGAGGAGCAGCCTTTCCTTGTTCAGGCCCATCTTCTCTAGCTCGTGCGTCAGTTTTTCAAGGTCATTGTTCATCTGTTGCGTGCGCAGCTTCTCGCTTACCAGCTCCTATAAACACACACACACACACACACACAGGGAACATTTCCTTCTTCGCTACGCCCAAAGCAGACCAATTCTAACCTCTCGGAGCGTGATGAGGGTCCTCTTATCGATGGTGCCTTGTTTGACAAGCTCCTTGTTCTCCCTCTCCAGGTCTTTGATCCGTGTGCACGAGTCCCGGAAGAAGATCATCTCCTTGCCCATGGTGCGGTTCTCCTTCTCCAGCGAGGAGATGCGCTGGTTGCTGTCGTCCAGCTTGGAGTCGCGGATCTCGGCCTGCTGTCTCAGCCGCTTGTTCTCCTTCTCCAGGAGCTTCTTGTCCTTTTCCAGCTGGGAGCTCTCTTGCTCAAGCGTCTTGTTCTGGCACAACGATGGCAGAGAAGTCAGAAATCTATTTTCTTTTATAATCTGAGCTTTGATTTTCCCTACTCACCTCCTGCTCCAGCTGCTCTAGGCGCTTGCTGGAGATCTTGAGCTCCTCCAAGTTTCGTTGGAGGCTTTGGTTCTCGGATTCCACCTCCTGCAGCTCAGCCTCCAGCTGCTGGATCTTCTTGCTGCTGTTCTCCAGCGCCTTCTGCAAGCGCTGGTTCTCTGTATCCAGGCCCTGGTAGCTCACCTAGGGTGAGGGGAAGTGGTCAGATTGGAACGGCAAACGCCTCAGCTGACCGAATGCGATGATGGATGGACCATTTAAGGAACACTTGGTGGGATCAGTTAGTCTCAACTCTATTAAATAAATGTTAAAAAAAAAAAAAATAAAAAAAAATGATATTTCAATAAAAATCATGAAAAAAAATAGACAAAATTCAAAATAAATAAAACTAATTTGCAATGAAATAAAATTGGCATTAATGAAAACATAACTTCTCATTTAATGACGCTTTGAATCAAATGTCATTATAATGACTGAATCATTGACTTACGCACTGTATTTTGAATTATTTAATGGCATTTTTGTTGTGTGTGTGTGTGTGATAAAAAAAGGAACACTTGGCAGGACTTGTTGGCCGGTAAAGTCTCACCTCTAATCTCTCCGTCTTCTTGGTGGTGGCCTTGAGGAGCTCCAGGCTGCGCTTCAGTTGGCTCCTCTCGCTCTCCAGCTCCCTGTTCTCTGCCCGCAGCTGCACGGCCTTGGCCCCGGCCGATCGGAAGCTTTCGGCCGAGCGCCGCAACTCCAGGTTCTCCTGCTCCAGCTGAGAGTTCTCCTTCTCCAGTGCCTCCAGTTGGAAGGCCATGTTCTTTAGACCGTCGAGCTTCTTCTTGAGGCGCCGGCTCTCCACCTCCAGGTCGGCGTTCTCCTTCTCCAATGCCGACACCTACAAGTCGAACAAACAAAGAAGAAAGTTGCCTCAAACATGGGCAGGATTCATTTTGTCTTACTGCGAGAGCGGGATTTCTCATGTTAACTACGGCAGAAATTGAGGACATTTACTGAACACAGGTTCGCGCAAAGCTCCAGTCTTTAATCCGGCACAATTCAGCATTTACATTATCAGGAGTCCAATAACATTTGTTCCATTAATTTTATGTTTTTTTTCCCCCCCCTAAATGTGGCTAGTTAAAACCTATTTGTTCATTTAAAAAAAAATAATAATAATAATTCTCATTAGAATATTGATAATTTTTGGATTATAAATAAAACTAATTTACATACTGTACATTTAATATTTTTTAAAATGGATTTAGTGAAATGATTGGTTAAGTGGAACACATACGACCTGCTCCATTTTTTAAGAGTCAATAGTCTTGTAATGTAGCATTTTCTCCCCTAAATTGGGTTAATGGAAAATGCATTTCCATTTCTCTGATTAAATAATTGATTCAGTTATTTATTGTAAAAAAAAAAAAAAGCGTCAAATAAATAATGTTACATAAACAAAATGTAATAAACCGTATCAGTTACATTCAATTAATGAGAAATTAAAAAAACAAAAACAAAAAAAAAAAAAATGGAGATTTCTTCAATAGTTTTTTTTGCCCTACAAATTTTAACACAATCTACCAGCTCCAACAAATTCAATGTGGCTTTGCAGCACAAATGTTTCCCCACACCTCGTAAACAAGAACCGACCTTCTCGCAGGTAATTCCCAGACTGGCCACCTTCTTCTGCAGACTCTCGTTGTCCCTCTCCAGCTTCTGGAGCAGGATCTCCAACTCCTCCGCTCTCTCGCCTTTCTCCTTCATGGCCTCCAGTTCTTTTCCTGGAGACAAACAGCCGCAGTGTTAATCTGAGGGAGGAAAAGAAAACACGCACGGCAAAAAGTGCCAGTCGAGATGTCGGCTCACTCAGCTGTTTCCGCTCAAACTCCATCTTGTTGAGCTGGCCCGTGGTCTCGCAGATGGAATCGTGGAGGATACGGTTTTCCTTCTCCACATCCTTGACGCGAGCCTCGGCACCGACCTGGCTTCGCTGGCGCAGGGATGACACCGTCTGGCTCAGGTGCTGGTTCTCCTGCTCCAGACCCTTCAGCTACGCAGACAACACAGCTCGTTTCATTCATAAGACAGACCCCGAGACATACTCGGGGGGATTTTAAACTGCCACTCTTGCACTTGTATTCATCCTTCATTTCCTACAATAAAGACAAACTCTTGCGGAAGTACTTTCATAAAAACAATACAAACTATTCATGATGCACTACTTTCCGAGAAATAAGAAAGTATTCATAATGTACTTTCTTAAAAAGAATAGCTAATCAAGTTGTACTTTCCGAAAAACAAGAAAACTATCGCTTTGCACTTTCCTAAAAAAGGACAAACTGTGATTTCCAAAAAGAAGACCAATGACCGAACCAGTGAGTGTGGTGGCACTCCGGCCAGTGGAAAACGAATTGGCGTCATACGAGATGGCTGGGAAGCTGAAAATATCCCACTTGGAGCGCTCAAGGGCTGACCTCAAAGAGTTCTAGCCGCATGTGTATGGGGGGGGGGGACCCAAGGCTGCTGACCAGATAAATGTAGCTTATGTAGTTTTTGAAAGACTTTTTCTGTCAAGTGCACTTTTCAAAAGTACAAGTTCACAGTATTCTGTAACACAGCACGACTCGCACTAGAACTGACTCTCACGACCATGACTAGCACAGTACAGTAATCTTGGAGTGTAGCATGTGGCGCCGTGTTTCACCAATCGTGAAACACGTGAGCTAATGGAAGACGTCAGATTTGGGTCCCTGTGGGCCCCGAACTGAGAACGAGCATCTGCATCTTGGCCACACAGTCACACAGAGAGCTCCTCTTCCAAAACGCACCATCATCGCTCGCCTTTGGTATAAATACATCACACACAATTTTCCAGGGTGACTTCTTGGGAGGCAAAAAAGGATCAATGAACGTTTTTGTTTGCGTGTGACACATATTTCCAAAAGGAGGAATGACATAATGGCACGCTTGGTACGATGTCTGCCGCATGTGAACGAGACAATCACATGGTCCAGTCAGGACATTGCGACACAAAATGAAGGTCATACGTAGATTTAGGTCAGGTTTAAGGAGTTATGCTGACTAGGATCGTAAACTAGTACCTGTCTCTCTGAGTTTTCCCGCAGCGTTTCCAGCGTCTTCTCCAGCAAGGCCTTCTCCTTCATCAGGTCTGTGCTCAAAGACTCTGCGCTGCGGAACGACTCTCTCTCGGTCGCCAGTTCGCTTTCCAGATGCTCCAGCTGTGCACAAATCAGTCACATTGGCAAAGAGAATAATCAGCAATGAATGCATATTGTATAGAAGTGATTGTCGGTCCACTGTCTCGCGTCAACCAAGAGAAGGGCTGTTGGTTCAGTTGCCACTAGTTTGCCGTGGAAAGAAGTCAACACGTCAGCGAGGCCATTTGTTAAGTAAATGTCTTACTCCCCTCTGTCCCTTTAACTCCTCAGTCAAAATTCCCCTCGAGACATGTTTTCCTTGTGTGCGTGCATGCATGCATTTTATATATATATATATATATATATATATATAAAATTGGAATTTTATGGTTGCCACACATTCCAAAAAAGCTGGGACAGGTGGCAAAATAGACTGAGAAAGTTGAGGAATGCTCATCAAACACGTGTTTGGAACAACCCACTGGTGACCAGGCTCATTGGGAACAGGTGGGTGCCATGATTGCTTCCCCGAATTGCTCAGTCATTCACAAGCAAAGATGGGGCGAGGTTCACCTCTTTGTGAACAAGTGCGTGAGAAAATAGTCACACAGTTTAAGGACAATGTTCCTCAATGTACAATTGCAAGGAATTGAGGGATTTCATCATCTACGGTCCATATCATCATCAAAAGGTTCAGAGAATCTGGAGAAATCACTGCATGTAAGCGGCAAGGCCGAAAACCAACATCGAATGCCCGTGATCTTCGAGCCCTCAGGTGGCACTGCATCAAAAACCGACATCAATGTGTAAAGGATTTCACCGCATGAGCTCAGGAACACTTGACAAAAACCAATGTCAGTAAATACAGTTCGGCGCTACACCCGTAAGTGCAACTTGAAACTCTACTACGCAAAGCAAAAGCCATTTATCAACAACACCCAGAAACGCCACCGGCTTCTCTGGGCCCGAGCTCATCGAAGATGGACTGACGCAAAGTGGAAAAGTGTTTTGTGGTCCGACGAGTCCACATTTCAAATTGTTTTTGGAAATCGTGGACGTCGTGTCCTCCGGGCCAAAGAGGATAAGAACCATCCGGACTGTTATGGACGCAAAGTTCAAAAGCCAGCATCTGTGATGGTATGGGGCTGTGTTTGTGCCAATGGCATGGGTAACTTACACATCTGTGAAGGCACCATTCATGCTGAAAGGTACATACAGGTTTTGGAGAAACATATGCTGCCATCCAAGCAACGTCTTTTTCCATGCACGCCCTTGCTTATTTCAGTAAGACAATGCCAAACCACATTCTGCACATGTTACAACAGCGTGGCTTCGTAGTAAAAGTTTGCGGGTACTAGACCCGTTTCCCATTTAAAACTGTGTGGCGCATTGTGAAGCGTAAAATCCGACAACGGAGACCCCGGACTGTTGAACAGCTGAAGCTGTACATCGAGCAAGAATGGGAAAGAATTCCACCTCCAAAGCTTCAACGATGAGTGTCCTCGGTTCCCAAACGTTGATTGAATGTTGTTCAAAGAAAAGGTGACGTAACACGGTGGTAAACATGACCCAGCTTTTTTGGAATGTGTTGCAGCCATAAAATTCTAAGATAATGATTATTTGCTAGAAACAATAAAGATTATCAGTTTGAACATGAACTATCTTGTCTTTGTAGTGTTTTCAATTAAATATAGGTCGAATCTGTTTTTATGTTTAACAACGTCCCAACTTCATTGGAATTGGGGTTGTACAATGGAAAATATGTTTAAAAAAACAAAACAAATACATACAACACCAATGCAAATTATAATGCAAAAATACTAAATACTGGTAAGTTTAATGCAAAATGTAATGTAAAATGAAAAACTAAGGGTTAAAGAATTTCTAATGCATTGCGGTCTAACCAAGTAATCTGCTCTATTTTGATGTCACTATATCTGTGGTCCACACTAAAGACATCAATGCGCCCTGATATAAAACCCTCGCTTTTGTGTGGGAGGAACAACCAAATTGTAAAGGTGACACAGAGCAGGCACACAGGAGGCGCATCTCCCAGCAAAGAGGCTCCTCTGGGCGAGGAGCGTTTAGAGTGTCGCTAAGCGGGAAAAGAAAAGCAAAGGAAAGGCAAAGGCAAAGGCAGGCTGGCGGGATTTACAGCTTTGCTTTCATGGTCCTTTTCTGGCCCTCTCCAAATACTCTCTGCTCTTTTCTCTCTCGTACTTCTGTTGGTGTGGGGAAAGGTCAAAGGCTAGCCATGTATCTGCATTAATGTGAGATGAAAAGGATCCATCTGAGGTAGAATGTTTAAAAAAAAAAAAAACAAACAAACAAACGGGCATTGGATCAAGAACTGAGCTCTGAGGTGCGCCTCCCCAAGGAATAATAATACTCACTTTTTGGTTGAGGCTCTGGTTCTCCTGGCTAACTTTGCCCAGTTTGGCCACCGAGCCTGGACCGGTGCCTCCTCGGAGCTCCTCCACTGTCTTCAGCAGCGTCTGGTTGTCCTTTTCCAGCTTCAGCAGGCGACTAGACGTTAGCTCGTTCACTTCTTCGCCGAGGGACTTCTGAGGGGCTGAAGCAGGAAAGAGCGGATTATTGACTGCAGCTTTGTCAGGAAATTTGGGTTAAAGGAGACGACATGCTTTTCCACAATATAACCAACCATGTATAAGCAAGTCAAAAGTACATTTTCGATCGTATGCTCTCTTTAGGACAAAGGCCCACAGGGTAACGTTACAGGCGTTAAAAGCTTTTAAATGGCATTTCAACAAGCAAGTCATTATCCAGATCCTTGGCTAGTTAAACCTCTTAACATATGTAATAACTCCAAAGAAGAGATTATTTTCCAGGAGCCGCTGAATACGAGTTACAGGACCTGAGCCAAGAGTCGAGGCAGGATGCCAGGATGCCAGGATGCCAAGATGCTCGTGGTGCCTGCTGGCTCTTCTTACCCTCAGTCAGCTCCGGTGTTTTGGACAGTTGTTCCAGCTCCCAGCCCAGGTGTAACGACTCATCCATGCTCTGTTTCTGGGCCATTTCCAGCACCAGATTTTCCTCCAACAGTTCCTCCATTCGCTTGCGATCCAAGTCTCTCTCCTGATGGAGACGGCTTGATTTCACAAGCGCTAAAACAACAAAAACACCGGCAATTTCCAAATGTGCTTGTCTCACCGTCTCGAGATCGTGGATTTTAGATTTCAGCTGCAGATTCTCCTTCTCCAGGAGGTGCATTTTGTCAGATCGGCTCCTGCTGGCGTCCAGTTGCTCCTCGAGCATGCTTTTGGTCTCCAGCAGGACCTGGTTGTCCTCCTTCAACTCCTAGACAATTGTTCACACAGCACAATACTTAAGACAACATAACTACTTACTTAAATACATAATTGCATAGCTTGTAGTATTAGCAGTAAGACCATTAGGATTACTATAAATGTACAATAAAACCTACAAGGGTGAGTAATTGGAGTTAAGTATCGTAATAAAATAGTACTTTGATCAAATAAAACAACTAATGGCACTGACACGTACTGCGTGCAGCTTTAACGGCTGACTTTGAAGGAAGCTTATTTTGTAATTAGCATGCGTTTAAGCTACCGTACCTCCACTCTGGCCTTGTAGAACTCGATGTCGTGGAGTCTCTCCTTGTAGCGGCTCAGCTCGCTCTCCAACTTGTCCACACGGACGGCTTTCTCCCGGAGGGCGTCCAGCTCGTCACGGTACGCCCGGGCCGAGCGAGCGTCCGACAGAAGCTGATAGCTCTAAACGAGTTCGCAGACAAATTACATCCCGTATTTGCGCGACCATAAGGCGCACTTCAAAGTCTGACATTTTCTCAAAACGGACGGAGCGCCTTATAATGCGGCGCGCCTTTGTGTGTGCACCGAGTTCCAAAATCTCTAAATGTTGTTGTGTGACTTCGATGAGCGCTCCGCTTGACTGACTGGGAGCATTTCCTGCCGACACGCTGCCCACATAGAGGAAAGGCGGACACGCGGACGTTAAAAGGGGAATGACGCGCGTTAAAGAGGACGCTAAAGTAGGTATATAGCTCCGGGTTTGTGCATTGTGCGTCGGTTTGGCGAAGGACCCCTGAAAACGGCACCTACGAAGAGACACGCTGACAAAGCACAGCGGAGCAACATGGGAACCAAGCAGCCGCGAGAGAATTCAACATCAACGAATCCATGGTTCGCAAGTGGAGGAAGCAGGGAAACAAGCTTCGCCACCGTATGTGAATGGATTGTGGATGCCTGGGCTAAGCTATCTGCTTTGACCGTTGTCCGAGCGTCATCGTTGCTCAACGGCCCCCCGGCAACGAGACTGACGAGAGGGAACCCGGCGTGTTTGACGGAGAACTTGCCCGGCTGTTCATTTCGGATACAGAACATGAGGACTTGGATGGATTTGGGGATGAGAATTGATCCAAAAAATAACCTGAGTACATTCAATACTTCAATCAAGTACAACCCAACTCAGTTTTGCTCCCACTGCCTTTTTAAAAACATACGCTATGTTTTACCATGCCTGCGCCCAATAATACCGTGCGCATTCTGTATGGGTTAAATACAGAAATAGAGCCCGTAACCGAGACTGCGCCTTTTAATACGGTGCACCATATGGTGGGGAAAATACGGAAAATCAATCTTTTTTTATTAATCAGAAAAACTGTTTATTTGCCTCTTTAGGTGTTGCTGTTTTCGTGAGCAACAGAGCTCCAACTGAGGGAGGCGTTTATTTTTCTTGCCCCACATCTTGGGCTCAGCTGTTGACTCACGGTGGCGTATGACCGACACCTTCTACAAACGGAGGTGACGACAGCTCTTCTAGAGGCATCTATTTGAGGGAAGGGTTTGCTTTTATGAAGTGGATGACGCCCTCTGCCTCGTGGACTCATTTGTTAACTCCTTAATGTCTGCTTGTGAACACGAGCCACGAGGAACGAAGTAATCGCAGTCCCCTCGGGGTAAACAGGAGGCATTTATTTTTCTTGAGGGGATGGTATAGCTTGGATAATGGGCTCACCTGTCAACTCCTTAAATGGACAAAAACATCCCAGGAAATCACAAGTTACTCAACTTTTTTTCTTCCTGCTGAAAATAAATACGAGGCATTCATTTAAGGCAGGCGTTTCTTCTCTTAAATGACGCATCCCACATAAATGTCAGAGTATGAACAATTGCGTCTCCGAACTAAGGTAAATAGTTACGTTGATTTTATTTTTTGAGACTTCCTACACTTTCTTTTTCTTCTCCCAACGGTAAAATGATGGTGGCTCTTTGAGGCATTTCTTTTTCTTGACTGGTACCCGGCGTCTTCCTTTGTCTCGACCTCATCCACCTCAGTTAGCTGCCACTCTCCGTCAACCAAACGCAGCGCGAGGCTGCCGCTACAAGCTAAAGACAGCGCCAATGATAGCCACCGCAAATGAGCTCGAGCCAATTCAGATCCGCGGAGACGAGACACACGAGACGCACGAGTAGCAGGAAGTGTACTACTTTGTTGTGTTACACTCGCCTCCTGTTGAATCCTCTTGAGCTCCACCTCCATGTTTTCCAGCTCTTGCCGCGTGTCCAGAAGCTGCTCACTCTTCTCTTCTCTGGAAAAGCGGCAAAGACGAGTGTTGAGCTAATTGAATAGAATGGTGTGGAACATGAAAAATATTCACATTAGTTACATTTTTTTTTTGGACCGCATGCTGCTGAGCGATCCCGGGTGCGGCATTACGTAAATTAACACATCTTTGACGTCGCAACATTTCAGAATTGCTCACTGACAGATTTTCAGAAATTGGCAGCGCATAAAAGATTTCCTTGTTTTATTTGACACTTGCTAGGTGGGCAGGCACTCTTGTGACCCAACAATTTCTATACAATCAATAGGATGTATGAAACAAAAGTTCTCTTATATAGCTTTACACCATGGTAAACAATAGTCTACTTCCCGGGGGACATTCGGTAGCGCATGTGCATCTTTCCCAGTCACGCCGACCTGAATTTGACTCTGACTGCTTCCAACAACCTCTGTCTGCCAAGCGTCCCACTCAACACAAGACGCCAGTTACAACTCCAAGATAAACAGCAACCGACATTCAAATGTGTCTGCAGCTTCACGACACAGCTCAATAAGGCAATGGTATCCTTCATGGAGATGCCTTGATGCATTTTCGGTTTTCATGGAGGCAGTTATCCCCTCCTCCCCTCCTCCTCTTTTGCCCAAATCACAAACAGCTGTCAGAACCTGCCTGGCAGATTAGCCGCAGGCTCACGTTTTGCATGCAGCTGGCTTGGCTACTAACGCTTTAACACGCCTTGCATCTGAGCAAACGCGTATGTGCTGCTATATTTAAAAACTCTGTGTTATTCCTTTATTATAACTACGATATGGTTAACATTTAGCCCTTAGCAGCTAAATGCTACAGTACGACCACCAGTTATAGCCAATTATCAAAATCCTGTTTGATACCAGCTAAATAATACTTTGTTCATCCTGTAGTCAGAAACGGTCCCTTGCTGCCAGATGTTATACTACGCTCGCCATTTAACCGCTAACGTGTCAGTGAGCAGCTAACACAGTAGCTGGGTGCGCCCATTACTGCGGTAATGCTAAGCTACCTTTATCATCTGGTCAGTTCGCTACACTATGTCTGCAATTTCACGCCTGATGGTGAATCATAATAATAACAGTGAAAGAATGACACCATGTACACCGTCAAGTCACTAGTTGTGTCCGTTAGCCGCTAAATTATACGCTATGCCCGTCCTTTTTTCTAGTCAGTAATTGTGTGCCGGTTATCGCCTACTAATGCTACCCAAGCCCTTTTGTCTGATAGTTTGTGACAATACCATAGCAACCTACTAACAACAACAGCCAACGAGTTTGGCTTTTATTCCCAGCTCCTCTTCCAAGGAGAGTGGCGCCTGCCGTGATGGAGCGCCACAGTAAAGGAGTCCAATTTCCCCGGAGGAGACTTGTCATGCATTTTAGCGTTTAACGCTTCATCTTTGCAAGTGGAACCAAACAATCTTATGTAAAGTACTACAGAGTCTTGTCCAGGCCCTCATGATGCCAGCCCCTCTGTTTGGAAAAAGTGCTAACATACTGTAACACTGAAATGAAAGCACAAATGGTCAACTCTTGAATGTGAACGGAAGCTCTATAATTCATTGAAAAATTATAGATATATATACACTTTATGAGACGTCTGGGTATATACAGTGGTGCTCCACACTGAGTGAACTGCACTATATACAATGCATGGTAAACTTGCATTATTAATGCTTACATGCACCCATTCTACATGAATCAGGATGGAGATAATATTAGCTAGCTAGCTTGCTGGCTGGTTTGGTTTGGTCGGCCATTTGAGTCATTAGGGTAGGGATGGTACTGGCACCATCTATTCAGCATGAACTAAGAAGTAGTTCAATCTTAGCTAAATAGTCAGTCAGGTAGTGAGGTAGGTAGCTGTTTCAGTTACTTTGGCAGGAAGGAATTGTAGTCTATCCAACTAGCTCGTTTGTCAGACAGTCGGCCAGAGACTACAATTCCTGCCGAAGGGTCACTATGCCATGGTAGAGTCCAACACAAAATCAAAACAGCACCCTCCATTCTGCGTGAACCAAGAAGTTAGAAAATCTTCGCTATATATGGCACTAATGGAATGGTCCAGTCCAAAACTAAATCAAACTGGCGCCTTCCATTCTGAGAGAACCAGGAATTAGCAAAACAGTTTAGTTCCTTCATTCGTCAGTCAGTCATTTGAGTCTTTTGGCAGGAATGTACAAGTCCAACGGGATCAAACTGGAACCATCTGCTGTTACACATGAACCAGGAAGTAGCGACATATCAGTCAAGTCTGTTGGCCATTTGAGTCAGTACGACAGGAAAAATACAGTCCATTCTACATGAACCAAAAGGAGCAACACATGACCTGGTTAGCTAATACACAACCAAACTGGCCACTTACAATTCCTGGCGTATACGTCTGATCTTGGCCTTGGCATCGGCCAGCTCCACGGAGAGGTGCTGCCGGCTCTCCGTCCTCCTCATACCGGGGGAGCCGTTGGGCGACTGGGCCGGACCGGCACCCAGCGGGGACAGCTGAACGCAGTCCCTCTCTTGGGTCAGCTCCACGATCGTCTGGACCACAACAGGAGAAGAGTTCGAGTTGGCACAAATTCATCTAAACAAACCTTAGTTATCTGTTCAACACTCATATGGCGAGTATTTCAACGAGAAAAAACAAAAGCATTACAGCAAAATGCCAGCCCCCCGCACAAACAATCTACTGTGATCCCCAGGCTGTGACAGGAAATGGACTTTTAATTGAGAACTTCTGGACAGGCGATTACACACACAGCGCATGTATCAGTCTAGGGCATCTGCCCACTATGGCTGGAAAGTCAACTGATGCATGAATGCTAAGAAAAACACACACAGACACTCTAATCATTCATCCATGAGACAGTTAGCAGTTTGCAGCCCTTTCCTTCCTGAGGCCGCTCGCTTGTGGTAAACTTTCCACACGACTCAACATGGCACCATCCATTCTGCAAGAACCAGGGAGGAGAAAAACTGAAGATAGTTAGTTAAGTTACTACAATAGGAATAGTAAAATCCAACATAGAATAAAAAAATCCATCATCCATTCTGGATAAACCAGCAGGTAGCAAAATCTCATCTCCTAGCTGCATCGATTAGCAGCTAAATGCTATGCTACGTCCACCTTCGAGTCCATTGTTGATTTGTTAGCTGCTAAATGCTACACAGTGTGGCAGTTAGTAAGTTGGCACAGCATTAGAGTCGCAATGCCAGCGATGGTACAGTTCGACACGGCACCCTGTATCCTACATGAACCAGCGAGCAGCAAAACCATATGGGATATCTCCTTACCTCCAGCTGCATGTCCCTGTCGTCCACCACGTGTTTGAGATGAAAGGCCAGGTTCCTGGACAGGTTCTCCAGGTCCTCGGCCGGCAGCTCCCCGCTCTCCAGCCACTGCAGATCCACCACATTCTCCTGGTTGTGCGTCACCTTTAAATCACACACGTCAGTGAGAAGATGGCAGAAGAACTGAATGTGTGGCACGCTTACCTCTTGTATGTGGGACGCGATGGCAGCTTTGGTGTCGAAATCCAGAGTCTGGATGCGCTCGATGTAATCTTCCTTTTTCTCGCACTGGAGACAAAACAAAAAAATGGGGGGAAATTCTTGGACACTTAAAATCTGACTCAAAGTTATTTGCATTGGAGCTATAATTAAATTGTAAACATTTAATAAAGAAATCCTTTGACACCTGTAATTTTGCGACAAAGGGAACAGTACATGACTGATGCCGAGTTCACTGTGATGGGAGAAAAGACAATCCGCGGCTTTCTTATTCCATCAATTGATGGCTTTGATGAACGAAATACAGTGGACCCCCCCCCGGCTATTTGCGGGGGACGGGAACCAGACAGCAAATAGGGAAAATGTGTGGCTAATTGATGCCCATTATAATTTGATTGAAAACCCCACCAAATAAGCACTTTCAGGGTTGGTGCCCCACCCCAAAAAACTATGAAAAATGAAAACAAAAATTTGGGGGAAAATCTACAGATAAGTCAATCTGCAGGCGCTTTGTTAGCCTAACAGCATCATTTCTCACAGTCATTTTTGACCTATTACCAAATTAATAATAATACAAAAAAAACAAAAAACAACTGTTCAAATATGACACTGGCGACTATGCTATTAGGCTAATGTTACGTTTGTTTCTCAGGAGCAGTGAAAATATTCCAAGGAAGTGTTATTTCTCCAAAATGTCAGAAACAAAACCACAATTCTCATTATTAACATAGTTGATATTGTATTCATTTCCCTTTAAAACGGGTCCATTTGAACCACAACATAAAAGGGTAAAAATGTGACTTCAAAGTTTTGTTTTTTTGCAATGGTTCCAGCGAGTGTCAAACTGATTCCAGTTTATTTGCATTTCCATTCGTATATGGAGTTCAACCAAAGTTCAGATGTTCTGCAGTGAAGTGAGGATGCAGGTCTTACCTGGACAGCGCAGCCCAACAGCAGCAGCAAGAGCTTCTTCATCTCTTCCAGCCCTCGCTCTAAAGCACACGAGCAGAGGGAAAGCTTCTGGAATAAACAGCGCTCTTAATCTTCATGTCACACACATATTTGTTCCCATTAAGCCTTCTGTCATGTTAGTTTGTCAGGAACGGCAATAATGTCGCTGTGTCAATGTGACCCGCGCCCTAATTGTTGAATGCTCAAAAAGTGTCCCAAAATAAACATTGTTTATATCTCATAAAAACGGAAGTATCATACTGACAAACTACATTGGAATGACGCATTTTATTTAAAGGAGTTGTGTTTTCAATTGAATTGGTTGTATACAAACAGTTCCCTCTGGAGTGCCTGTCTACCCATTAAGTGTAAAAGAAAAAATTGGAGAGGTTTACGATGACTTCCTTTTGTGGCAATGTTTTCCTCAGTGAGAAGACACAAAGAACTTCCAAACCATCTGTCAGCAAGCTCTACAGGCCTTAACTCATTTGCTGGATTTCAACCAGGTGTTGTGAGTCTGTATGTAGGCGTGTTAAGAGTGAGTAAGAGGCACGGTATACTAAAGACGTCGTGTCTACGCCGCCGCCGCCGCCGCCGCCGCGAGTGGAGCGACGCAGTGATTTATGCGCACGTGCGACATCGACAGTCAGCCTGAGACGAAGAAGAAGACGCTCATTAACCTCTGACTTTACCCTTTTGAACGTGAGAAAGAAGACCGGAACAAAAGAGGCAACAGAGCGCTCCGTTTGTGAAGCCTCCAAAAGTCAAATTAAAGCTGTATAACAGGCCACAAATTCAATGAGGAATACAGTCGCCTGGGCCACTTCATTAGGAACACTACACTGAGGCACACACGCGGTTAAGTATGGACCTCCACCAAGGCCAGAAAGAGTTTTCCTCTACAGTGGGATACATTGTGGTCACCTCAAACCATACTCATGTTAAAGTGAAAAAAACACACTCAAGGGAAGTGTCGTTAACAACGCTGCCAAATTTGAACGGTTACAAAAAACACAACTCGGCAAGCGTCTAAAATGAGGCTGCAAAATCATGAAAAATAAAGCCGCTCAATTTCTTATTTTGGGGGCGGGGCCACTCAGGCCAGACTCCAAAGTGCGTCATGCGGTGCCGTTTTAGCCAGCCTCCCCCCCCCAAAAAAAATTACCGCTATATCGCTACAATTGACTACTACATAATTCTCAGTCTTTTCACGTTTTCAGCAATTAATGTATAATTTATTTAGAAACACATTTCTGAATTCACTTTAAACACAGCATTTAAACAAAAAAAATTGTGCTCCTAATGGATGCCATTTGGCTGTGCGGGTGCACCTAATTCACTGTCCCATAAGTAGAAAATTGAGGCGCAGGGCTACTTTTGATGAAGATGAATCGATGGCTGACAAAAACAAAAACCAAAAAAAAGTCAATTCTTGCCGCTGCACAGCTTAGCGGGAACTTCTATTAGCACCGGGGAGCGGATTTAGCACGGCAGCAAGGTAGGCGAAGATAAGCAGCATGCTAGGACAAAGAATGCCTCAAGAGACAGACAGCGAGCAAGGAGACGCTACAGGGGAGCAATGAAAGGCCAAGAGACAAAGCAAGCAACAAACTGGGAAGGTTGAAAATAGACTGGAAGCACATCCATTCATCATCCCTCTCTTTTTCACACCACTTCCTCTACTCTGTCCCTGCGCGATCTTCAAGGACACTGACTCACCCCGTCTTTCAAGCTCAACCATTCGAACGAGCAGTGAGCCTTCGCTTTCAACGCCTCATCTCACGGGATGAATACAGTCACTCAGGACCGCATGACTTGCGCGTTGAGTGTAAAACACGCACGCACGCACGCACGCACCGACAAATGCTTTACACCCGGTTATTTCATCCTCACAAAGCTTAGCCTGTTTTGAGGGGGCGGGCTTGTCCCCACCAATACTATCATTACCAAGACGATGGGGGGGGTCGCGGTTAGTTTGAAGGCGCCGAGTGGCTTCTTCTTGCAGATGTGAAGCCCAGAACGCAGAAACAAACAAAACCATATGAAGACAATAGATGCAGTTCCACTTGTAGAACTTGTAGAGGGAGGCAACACTTCTTGCACTTTGCAGTTACCGTTTGCCGATGGTGGCAGTATTCTGTAAATTAGCCGAAATTCACAACAACTCGCTCACAGGCACCTTTTCAGAAATAGGCAGCCGACGAAAGATTGAGTCCTTTGTTTCATTTAAGACTTCATGGGTGGACAGGCACTTTGGAGAGAGAAGTTTGTATACAAGCTATTCAAAAGCACATTTTCCGTGATATGTCCGCTTTAACCATTTCAGAGGCCAGGGTTTCGTTGTCCCGGCACAGGCGCATTTGTCATTCAAAATGTCCTTTTTATATGTTGAATGTGTATTTTTAAATACAAACGTGACTCCGCAGTGGTCACTTCATAAGAGGGAATTTAGTTTGGAGAGCCGTACAAGACAAAAACAACATTGATAGTCAGCAAAAACATGAGAAAGAAGACTTTAGACCGTACAAAGGAGCTACTGTGACGTTTGCATGCAAGCACAGCCGTTAAAGTGACACGCAAAATCTCAGCGCAGGCTTCGTCGGGAGCCCTCGGGTGCCCAAGTAAGTTCCCATTGTCGGGGAGGCGCCCCTCCCCCTCGCCTCGGCCACCCAACATCCCCGACGTGAACGTAATACAAGCCACATGTCCGATGACTTTCAGTTGGCAGCCGCTGGGCCAGACTGTGATCCCGGTGGCTTGTCGACTGACTGAAGAAACCAAAAACAAACCGAAAAAAAATGCAGATTTTGCTCCAAGCAACCCCCTGCTCACTGTCTGTTCTTTTCTAATCTGTCCGCCAGATAACGTTTTATTCAGTCCTTGCATGTTAAGCAAAAACAAGAAATGAACTGCGGACTACAACAGTGGCCTGTACATCGCAGCAAATTGTAGCAGTCATGGGAAGTAGTACCACGGGAGGCTATTAAAAACATGCTGCATTAGCCGCAACAAGCTACACTAACAAAAAAACAACAACAACGGAGGACAACCTTGTTGTTTGTGTTCATTTTTGGTGTTCATTCTATTGGAGAGGAGACTGTGGGCCTCAAGAAAGCAGGGTTTGAACTTTATTTTCCACTTTACTATAACAAATTATGAAAACCACAGCGCAGAGTTCTGCTAACAAAGAACAACAGCAGAGGAGAACCTCGTCCCTTACGTTTACTTTGGTAGAGACCAATTTTACTGCAGAGGAGATTAAGGGCAGAAAGAAAACCGGACCGCTTCAGCCAAGAGAAGACTGTGGCGAGCAGCAGCAGGCAAGCGAACATTTCTTGTCGTGTAGAAATGGAAATGAGTGCAGTCACGGTGAGTGGTAAGGAGCATTTTTGTTTGAGGCGAGACCGTGCGCCTCAAGAAAAGCACCGGGCCCGCTGCAGCCAAGAGGAGAGTGCGCAGAACAGCAACTGGTGATCTCATGTACGCATGTTTATTTGTATCCTTTCTAGTCACCTTAAAATGGAAACAATAGCGAGCAGAGCTCGTCTCCAGTGGTCATTTTACGGAGAGGAGACTAAAGGAGAACAACAAGAAACGGGCTGCTGCGGCCAAGAGTAGACTGCGGAGTAACAGGGTATGCTAACATTTGCACGTTTCTTTGTATTGTTTACAGCCACATGGAAATGGCAACAATAGCAAGTTCAGCGGTGATGAGGAGGGTAACGTTTCGCAGTGGAGCCCTTGTTGCTATGCCAGCTCAGGCATAGCAACAAGTGAACGTTAGCATTTTTGGCTAATCACCTTGTTTACTCAGTTAAAAGGACAAGAAGCCAAAGTGAATCATATACACTAAGTGAATTAGTTAGAAGAAGGGCAATGTTTTATCAGTTTAAATACATAAAAAACATCAAGCAATTTCCAATATTCGGGACAGCAATTCTCAGTTATCGCTCGACGCAGACGTCGGCGGCAGCCTGCTATTATTCACTTGTTTACCCAAGGCGACTGCGCGTTTAAATAAAAGCCACGGGCGCAGACAAGCAACGAACGAGCGGACGTGCTAGCAAAGGCGGCGGTGAAAGGAAGCGGAGACGTTTGCACAGTTTGCAGAGGACATGAGGAAAATGATTTTCATTGCTTGGCCTGCCTTGGAAATACCCATCAAGCGTGAAACTAAAGAAGTCAATCTTGTATCTGCCCATTTCCGAAAATGCGTTTGAGCGAGCCAGTCTACATTTTGCTGTGTTGTGACGCCAGAAGTCAGCTATTGTACCGAACACCGCCCCGAGACCGTGTCGCACCGATCTGCTATGCTAAATGATTACGTGTCATTTGGTGGCTTGGTGATAAACTTCTGCCTCCACCAGTGAAAATACATGTTCATTTCATCTTTAAAGGAATTCAGACTCATCCCGAGCTCCAGCGAGCCCAGCGCTACTTGACATTGGACGGAAATAAGGAGTCCATGGACTTTTTTGGCCTCATTTAATACATTTGTATATGCAGTCCCCGATGTGGTGGTGCACCATCCTGCAATGTGATTAAAAACCTTGCGAACCAAAGTGTAGTAAATCACTCGCTCACACTTTTGTTGCTCATTGAGACTTTGTGAACGCCAGGCTTTGAGGGTCTAATATACCAAGGCTGGGGGGGAAAAAAAAAGGGAAGCGCTGATCCTTCCTCTCACACAAACCTTAACCACTAACTACTGCTAATAACTTGCCGGAGCGGGCAGTTTTATTTGTTCACATCTGCTGCTCGCTCGAGGCAGGGTCACGGCACAATATGAAGCGGGAGATTTGGGCTGCCGCGCAGGTCAAGCCGATCACGATAGCATCAGTTTGAAATTGAAACACTTTGAGACCGCAGTGCTTTGAGACGTATCCAATGTCGCCTTCAAGTTCAGTGGGTCAAAGCTGCAAAAAAAAATAGATATATCCCCCCTGCAGTCCAGCCTCCTTTGTCACCGTATATGAAGCACAGAGCAGGCAGCCGAATAATTGAGCCACTGGAGGAGAGGAGGCAAAAAAATAAGACGTATCGGAGTAAAAAGGAAAACTCATTTGAAACATCAAAGCGGCAGAAAAATGAAAGCCAGTTTATCGGCGCATTCGAGTGGTGCGATGAGAGAGAAGCCGCATTCAAAATTGCTCGTGACCGCTGAGTGAACTCTGAGTGTCGAAAATTCTACCCCCTCCCCTCGTAGAAGGAAGGTTATATGTGGAAGGCTTACCGGTGAGAGGGTTCCGACCCAGGACCAACACATTGGGGAGAGGCATCATCACCAGCTGCTGGAGCGTCTCCTGTCGTGGAGAAAAAGGTGCGGTCAGCGATCTGGCTTAAACTTCATCGACAAATGGAACATACCAGAAAGCCCCTTCGTGGAGAGGAATACTTCACAGGATTGCAAAAGCAGGGAAATGCTCAAATTTGTCCCGATTGTCTTTACATATTGAAGAGGTTTAACGCTTCCGATCATCGGCAGCCCGAACATTTTCTGAGCAGCCCCTGATGGGGTTGCACTCTTAACCCACCCAACACCACAGGATAGTCACTCGGGATAATCTTGCAGCCATATCCGACAATCTGCTCCAATTTGCCCACTGTTTTTCGATCAGATCGGGGAGGATAAAAATCACTCAAGATAATCTTTCAGAACTATCCGAGGATCTGGATTTGGCTGACTTGGATCAGGGAGGAAAAAGTCATTCTTAAAACAGGACACACCATAACGCGAGAAAATCTCAAGAGTCATCCAGCGATCGCGCCTTTGCTGACTTCCGTCAGACGGGGGGAACGAGGACCACATTTGGCTTGATCATCACTAAGGGTGTACGTCGCTTTTAATATTGAACCAATTTAACACTTACAAGTGGCGGCCCAGAGTTTTCTGTTCAGAGAAGGGAGGGGAAAAAAAACAAAAACCACTCACCAGACCTAATGCTACAGGATAATTGCTCAAACTAATCGTGAAGAAACATCCGCTAATCGGGCCTTTGCTGACTTTTCTCCTAAGGGTGAAAAAATGGCTTAAGGTGGTCGGTACACAGTCTGTCAGTGTAAAATCCCCAAGCCGAGGCACCGAGTGCAAAGCCTGAGGCGTGCGGAGCTCATATTATACTGTATGCAAGGTGATTGACAGCAGAATTAACGGCACTGATCCCCTGCAGTGTTCATAGCGCCGCTATTCATCGCTGGTGTGGGTTTTCTGCCACAGCCCCCCCCAGCCATTCACACGTCAATCACCAAAACTCAACGCAAACCATGAGATGACGCACACGCACAATTACCGCCACATCCTTCCACATGGGTCGGAACCTCTTTTTGGTCCATCCAAGTCGGTTGATCCCGGGTCAGGACAATTCAAACAGGAAATGGGTGGGAACGTGCGACAAGGAGCGGAGAGGCGACTTCCTGCCAGATCAACATGGAGGGGCAAGCGCAAAGACAAAGATGCACCTGACTGGTAGATGGTCAGCTAATTTGAATATTTCATGTAAGAAAGCCGTTTCAGGTCCACCGCCTGTTGTAACCATCTGCTGTATACATATTGCATTACCTGACATCTGGGATGCTTTCCTTAAATAACTGACAAAAGGTGCCCAGGACTACTGAGAAACTCCTTGGTGGAGGTTAATATTCTAAAAAAAAAAAAAAAAAAAAAAAAAAAGAAGCTTGATATAGTTCATTGAGTATGCTCGTATGTTACTCTGACCACCAACTTATGGATATTGGATATGTCAAATAACCCCTTCCCATGGTAATTTAGTAGGATTTCCTACAAAAACAATTTTTAATTATTAGGAAAATGCACTCATTTTGTTGGAATTTTTTTTTTTTTAAATGACTATTGTGTCACTTAAATTAAGTTCAAAATATAGCATTTAGAGCAAAGTTGCAGTGACGTAGGTAGGAAATAGTTACAATCGTTCAAAAGGTTTTCAGACAATAGCCTACTAAGTTATCGTGAAAAATGGTTTCAAAGTACCTGAAATGTCCAAAATTTGCACAGTCTGTGGTCACCTTATACAGCAAGTGGGTCTTGTTTGGACCACCTATACAATACACGCGACTGTTCCTTCCTGCCATTGAAATTGCATTGGGGACAGTTGCAAACACAAACACCCCCCCCACCCCCCACCCCGGTTCTGTTAGTGTCTAAAACATTTCCTGGATTTAGGATTTGACACCGTGACAGAAATAAAACAAAAAAAGGTGATTACGTAAGAGAAGTGAACTGTGTGCCCGACAGATGGACGAAGACAATCTGGCAAGAGAATGGAGCCGTACTGCACTCTTTTGAGCATATTGGCAACCCGTGATTTGTTGTCAGGCCGGTATTCAACTCCATGGAAAAAGTGGAGCAAAAAAAGAAAACAAATGAAATCCATGTACAGTATGATTACATGGGCCGTATTTGTGCAAGTGAGGAAGTGCCGCCTCAACCAGTTAAGAGAGAATCCGTGCTTTGATTGTCCTTACAAGGGGCTCGTATGTGCTTCGCAGGCTCAACGGGTACCTCTGCAACTGCACTTGGCAAAATATCTCTCTCTACTATAAACACTGGCACGACACAATAGATTGTAAATCTATTGAAATCCCCGCAATTTTGTGTCCCTTGAGCGAGACGTGCCGTCGCAGACGAGACAAAAAGCCTCTAATACTTCACAAAAGCAAACCACTGTGGTTACGTCATCTGCCTGCACCAATGTTCTCTCGCCACAGTTGTGCTTTATAGGAAATGCTGAGTCAGCTCAGAGGAGAAAGCTGCCACTGGACCTTTTTGGGGTTGCCAACCACCACCAACGGTCCCACCGGTTCACGTCAATAGCAGCATGTGTTGAAGTGAGTGGCGCGTTTTAACCTGTCGGACGCCGCACGCCACCAAAATGGAGTTGAAGACACTCATACAGCCAAATGTTTGCTGTCGTGAGGACGATACAACACTGTGATTTTGAGCTCAATATGAGGATGTCACAAGACAAGACGGACTCAATTCGAAACACATTCCTTCAGTGTTGGCCTGGAATTGGTTCAAAAAGATCAAATGGTTTGTCTTCTTTACTAATATGAATGACGTAACAGTGCTGGAACGTGTTACTTGCAATTATATCTAACCTAGGTTCAAATAAGTATGTTAGCCCACTCCAGACAAAATTTGATGTGCTTTTTGTACATCTGTGTGGATGTACAAAAAGATGATTTTGGTACAAAGATTTCAATTACAAAATGAATACAAGAAGACCCAGGCTCGAAAGTGAACAGGAAGTCAGCCATGTGGGGCGAATTCCAGTGCTCCGACTAAGGAATTTCCCGAAACGAGCCTCAATCAGAAGCCTCCAAGAATCTTGGACAGAGAGGCGGGGCTAATTATTACCAAGCGAATGTGGGAGTAGCACGCTGATAATGTGGGGAGGAAAAAAAAAAAAAGGTTTTATTTGACATCACTTTCAGAGAGAGCGAGTTTTTTTCTATGTAGCCTTTGTAAGTGGTAGGTCCCCAGACACAAAGTGCATTTTCTTTTGCAAAGTACTTCTAAGTAACAACAAAGGTCCGATCAAATGTCTAATGCATCTCCTGATGCAGCACCTTCTGGCAACTTCCAATGTGAAAGGCAGGAAGGAATAAAACGCTTCAAGGATTAGCAGCAGACTAATACGACAGCTCAAACACAGCCGCCTCATATTTCTCTCGGCTTATCCGGGGCGCGGGTTTAGCGGCTCTCATGCATAAAACATGGACAATGCGGGTGGAAGAGAGAGGGAGAAAAGCGACGGTGTCATGGTGATGCCAAAAAGGCAAACACGTGTGCACACGCCTTCCTTCCTCACGCCGCAATGTCCGTCTCGCTTCTTCTCATGGGCTGTGTTCGGAATCACTCACTCATTCCCTAACCCTTACCCTCTACTCCCTAATCATGATCGTGGGATTTTTCTTTATCGTGGACTATATTGTCCAATAACATCATTTTGGAACACTACTTCCGTTAATTATGTTATGGCTGTCACATAATTACAACATACTGGATCAACAGCAGCCTCTGGACCTTCCGTAATAAATATTGAACAAAGAAATGAATTTGAATAACATCATACTGTTTTAAGATGAGTGTTTATATATTCGTCAACTGGAATCCAACCATTTACTGCCACCAACGTATATAAACGTCAAGTACGTTTTTCAACAGATAGGCGTGGCACAGGGTTTCTGAGATTTCAATGATATTCAGGTTATTAAACCACTGTAATGACTAGCAGATCACATGGATTATGAGGGAGAGGAGAGAAATGCCAAAATGATGGAAGTCACCTCATCCTCGGCAATGTCTACTGTATGTATGGTGTAAACAGAGCACGTGTCACGGTAGGTAGCAGAAAGTGTGTGTTCCAATCGTACAAAAAGAAATGACGCAGTTTATGGCGTATGTAAAAAAAGCCACTGGCATTCAGCTCAAACCGGGCAGTGAGTCAGCATCACTGATAAATGTGTCATTTATCAGTTGTCTATCTGGAAATAATTGAATTTGTCATCAAAAGCCCTCACAGTCTCGTTTTGCTGTTTCAGAGGTGTCACCAAAGCAAAAAAGATTCGCGTCACAGTCATTGTTGAGTTGAAGATCTTTCTGTCATCTTGGGACTAATTACTGTTGCTGATACGGCTGTTGTCGTGCCCATGGTTCTCTCGTCCCCGCTTTGTTTTGAGGTTTTTCATGCCTCCGTCACCCATTGCTTGCTCGTGGGTTTAGTCAAGTCAAGTTTATTTGGAGAGTCCTTCATCACAAACATCTCTCCAAGGGCTTCACAGGCCCACAGTTGGTAATGATTCATGGTTCGTTTTTTTTTTTCTTATATACAGTCCTGCACACACACACATTATATTATATTATATATATATATATATATATATATATATATATATATATGTGTGTGTATGAGGAGTTTGGTTCTTGACCTGCTCAATGTGTAAAGTGCTTTCTGTTGAGAATGAAATCAAATGGAATGCCCCGGAAATGATGCATCGTCGCAATGAATCGTGGGATAAATTGCTTTTCTTGTGGCCATAGATTGTTCAGCACTTTTCAGGACGCATTATGGGAACTACTGTATATAGGGCCGAATTTATACTCACTACGCATTTGAACAGCACGACCAAATGGCAAACTATAGGGGCACTACGTAGTGGATATGAAGTGATTCAGTGCACAGCCACGGTGTCTATTAAAGGAGGGAGTCGCAAAGACAAATAGAGGGGAGAGGAGGGGGAGGATGAAGTCTTTCTTCCATCACTTCCCAGTCCAAGCACGACCCCTCCCTTTCACATATTTCTTCCCCTCTGTGCCGACGATACAGTTCCGTCTTATCGATTTCAGCAGGAATCACAGCCCGTCCGCCGTGGCTCATCTTCCATCCCACAGAGAGGTTTACACACATTGACGACTCTTCGTCAATGTGTGTTGGTACAAGGGAGACGTGTCAGAACACGATAGCGCCGACTGCCTTGCTTGATTTAGGGTTAATAATAAATAACGTAGCAAGCCAATCCAACATATTGTCAGGTGTCAGCCTTTGGAGGGGGAAAGCTATTTATGTGCGAGGATACGGGGATGCTCGTTCGTCACACACTGTAAATGTACAGTATTACAACAGGGATTCGGGATTCCCCTACACTGTTGCGAGTAGTATAACAATTACGTTTATATCGTGATTCTTATTGCGTAGAGTCTTGAGTTTTTCACAAAATAAACCCACAATCGAGGTTTTTTCTTAAGAGCTTGACTGGTTCATTTATTGGCCGACTTCCCGGTCAATTGCGTGCGTGTATCCTTGAGACTTTTTTGTGCATGCTGTCGCGGATGTACATACATCTCCAGCCACAAAGTGGTTATCGGGGGCCCATTTAGGAGGCACAACTGGCTCGGTTTTCGGGAGATCGCATTTAGGGACCGCTAAAAAAAAAAAATATATCCAATGTGCATGTGTGGATGCCTGTGCTACTAAATGCGTCAGTGGACAGGTTCGCCACTGTTTCCGTCTCACAGGGAGCCCCCCCCCCACCTTTCCTCCCACTTCCGCTAACGGCGTATCGCTTTAACAGGGGGGATAATTGTGCCGCTCCTCGTGTGTGTGTGCGTGTGCGTGTCTGAACCCTTAAAAGCATGAATCACACCCATTCTGCAGCCCCACGGAGCGCTGTTGCCATAGGAACGGGGGTGAGAAGACCGGGAGTAGAAGCTCCGCATGTGCTAATACATACAGTACAAAGACGCACGCACACCTCTCTGGGGTACTTCTCCTTGCAAACGCCACCACCAACAAAGAGAAGCGAGGCGCTTCCTCTTTTTGTCCAAATACACACAAACGCACACTTCCACAGAAAAGCCACTTGACACCTGATCTAACAATTGCTCCACAAAAGGCAGTGTTGCTGTTGGACGCACAACAAAGGTAAGCTATGGGAGGGACATCTAGGACAATGACTTTTTAATTGCTCGTATTCAGATAGTTCCGGCCCACCCAGAAAGTGAGAAATTGAACAACTAAGTAATTGATTAATGAGCTGCTTATATCTTCAAATGTGTCTGTGAGGCAAGTAAGACGTACCAATTCGACTCATTTCCATAATACCGCCCCCGCGCCAAGTTTCCCCGCCCAAGAAAACTCGAGCAATTAACTCCGCTGCCGCGAGGTAGCTTCGCACTCACATTCAGTGACAAATATCCCATCCATTCACTTTCTGAAACTCGTATAAAACAAATAAAATCCCATTAAACTCTACTTGAAGGAGAGCGGGCCGCCGCCGTGACACTTTAAATATTGCAATGTATTGTGCGCCATAATTCTTAGACATGCGAAGACACCTGGCAACTATTTGAAATTGTACGTCTCCTTGAAATGCATTCCAAAAATAACATGAACAAAGGTGACTCCTGGTTATGTTTAAGTGCACTGATGAATAAAGTCCACAGCGGTAATGGGTTTGCCGGCGAAAAGAGCAGCAGACGGGGGGTCCCCGAGTGGTCCAGATGGAGCCGACTTGATGTTCTACGCGAGCCGTTTTGCAGCGCGTTTCTTTTGTTCTCCGGTGTTACTTTTTATTGCGTCCTCCCCTCTGCACCCCTCAAGGCTGAACAAGCTGCCGCCCACCAAGGTAGAGGGGGCCATCCTGATAGCATCCGCCCACTGGGCTCTCCTTTTCACTAAAGTTGCAGTTGTGACTATCTAGTACATCAAATGTGCCATTTCAATTCAATTCATTCAAATTAAAAAAGTAAGTGAAGCGCTAACGGAGCTAGGGCTGCAGCTGTTGGAATATTTTTTGAAATTATCCCATCAATTAATCGGATAAAAATGTACGTGTGAGATGCAGGTATTATTGTTGTCCACTTGGACTTGCCCTCCTCATGTTCACTGTCGTATCTGTGACTGAGTGTGGTAGGGCTTTAAAAGGGTGCGGACTGACCTGGTGAGTGACATGGGCGTCAGCGAATTAGAGTGTGGCTAGCTGTTCTCTTGACAACCCGCCCGTCTGCATATTTAGTGACTCGGTGTGACTTACGGCCGTCGGCAGCTCACGTGTGGATGTGCTTATTACGCGTTTGTTTGCTAAAGAGATTGAAAGTGGCGGCCGTGTCCATCCTCGAGCATGACAAAACGTTCTAATGAGCGATATTGGACTGTTCAACGCGATCATATCCATGCATTGTCTCGTATCCCTGTGAAGCTTCCAGGTGGAGATTTTGCTTCATGTAATCAAATTGTCGCAGCTCTAAACCGAGCGCGACTTCTTGTGCCGCGCGACCACGTATTCTTACGCTACTGCGCAAATTCGTGAGACGGCGAGCCGTCTACAGCCTCGATATCCGTACCGCCGTCAACAGAGAACCCATTGAGTCGCGTCACGGCTCCCGACTGTCGTTTTCACAGCTTGCGCAATTTGATTCACGCTCCCTGGAAAAAAGAACTAAATACATCCCGTCCCGCTGCATTGTTTTCCCCAAACTCTGAGCGAGCATCCGAGGCGCCTCGCCGCTCGCCGCATCATCACTGGCAACGGTGGCCGTGAGCGTGTGAGCGAGCGTAACAGCACGTCCATTTGTCCTGCGGCAGGCGAGCGCGTGCCCTAATAATGCCCCATTTGATTGTGACGCACCGAAAGAAGCGAGTCAGCATGGGGGAATTCCAGGCCTGATTGGAAAATGAGTTCATATCAAAATAATCACTGGCTATAATTTTAGTCACAAGCATGCATGCAGTGCAGAAGTATGGTTCGGGCAGGGAATGTGAGGGAACATTGTTTTTGTTTTTTTAAAACATGAACATGAACAGAGCATCTTTGTGAGGTCAGCGAGCAGTTAAGTTGCTTCGCACACCTGCAGGGAAAAACATCTGGCAAGGAAATTAGCAGGATGAATGCGGTGTTTCAAAGAGGAAAAGAGGATAGGAACGACAACTCTGCTGCTACATAGTCACGCGTAGGTTGCAAGCGACACTAATCATGTTGCCTACTGGTTTAATGACTGCATCAAGTTCCTGGGTCTTGCATTTCCTCATACTTCGTTTTCAGGAATTCAAAGGTTCCTGTGGCTCATTGTTGTCTAAACGGACAAATTAGGCCGCTTACAATATAATAAAAAAAAAAAAAAAACAAAAAAAAACACATAACATCAACGGCACTACACCTCCGATGTAGTGGGTGGTGCTAAAAAGAACATCCAGCAAAACAAGGCTGGCTATGAAGGGCAGAACCGTGTATTTGGATATTTCGCTCCATCCAGCGTTCTCACACGGAACATATTAGGTGAGCCACATCTACTCTGCAAACAAATACAGTGCAGCTCGGTCTCTGGCCAAGGGTTGACTTGGCTCGTCCGTTAAACTTTCCAACGCGATTGCAACGACATCACGCCAACATAAATGTGAGTGCAGAAGGAAGTGAACAAACTTAATGTGCACTTTCCCATCAGTATGTTGTTCTCTGCATTATTTGATTTATGGGACAATTGACTGTGGCACTTAGTTTTGTCATTAAATATGTTCGTTCCTGTTAACAAAAAGAATATTTTGCATTTTGTACCCAATGTGAACCAAAATGTGACCTTAAAAAAAAAACCAAGGAAAGTGATTTTTGGGGGGGGAGCCCTACTGGCAACTGGAAATTTCAAATTCAAACTGAGCAGTCATCCAATCAGATATGTTCCACCCAGCAGACTCCTTACCAAAGTTGCTGAACATTTCCAAAGAGTTATCTTTGATCAGTATCTTACTGACCATCTAGAACCTAAATGAACAATATGTTCCTTGCGCCCGAAACAATGGTCTTCCGGAGGTTAATTTCCGATTGAAATTAACATTTCTGTTCCAGTTACCGGGCCAAGAAAAAAACTTACGTTTGTCCCCGAGCTCCTAATGTCAAGTGCACCAAATGAGCTCCAAACCTTTGACACCACTCCCCGAAGAAAAGAAGCAGTCTCAAGACGAAATGTCCCCTCTTATTTCCCAAAAGCAACATGTTTCAGCTTTCTAGATAATGCGAGCAAAAACCAAATTGAAAGCGCAGATCCAAGCAAACAGCTTGCAGCACAATAAGCTGAAATGCAGCAGGACCCTGATTTGAAGATAGAAGAGGAAGGGATTCCTGAGACACGCCACAAAAAAGCAGACAAGAATGGAGTTGAGCTGGCCAGAGTTGTATAATTGCACGCCCCCGGAGAAAACCAGAGGCCGCTAAATTCAAAACGCATTGAAACTTGGCGGCGCAGCTCAAATAGGACTAAGTAAAGTTACAGGGAGACGGAAAGACGCTTTCTCCGTCATATGATCACATCTGGTTGAAACTGATCTGTACGCCATACTCCTAAATCAAAGCGTGAAGAACGCCGTCTCGCCCTCGAAGCCCCCCTACGCAAGCTGCTGAAACGGAACCTAATAACTTTGAAGCCACACATCCTCCAATGCCACCTTTCCCACCACGGGAAACTGCGGCAATCACGCCGCGTTGTACGCATCGGTCGGAACCACGGCGGTCAGGTAGACGCATTTGATCTAACAGGAGACTGAGGGCAGAGAGAAAAGCGATATTAGCAACCAAACTGGGACTGTAGAGTCTAATACCCAAGCTAACCTATTATCCTATTTCCATCAGTCCTTCCTCAAAAGTTACAAATCTGCTGGACCAATGAGCGACTAGCTACTTACTTCCACAGGACTGGATCAAATGACCAGGTAGCAAAACAGTACCTTGTATTTTTGCCAATCGAAACAAAGAAATAAAGCGGAGTCGGTAACGTGCAGGGTAGAAAATGGGCCTTACGGACCCTTTTAATGTGCATTTAAGACGTTGTCGTCGACGTCCAATTCAAATCCAACATATTGGGAATTGTTGATGTCTCCGCATCTCTGGAAATTGACTGCATAAACATTCAGTAGGGTTAGGGTTGGTTCTGACGGGAGCGAAGGGGCAGAGCGGAGGCATGCAGGAAATGGGGGAGGGTCTCGGCAAGGTCTGCCTTTAGTGGTTCCAAAGGAGCTCATGAATTAGATATTCTCCCAACACCAGAGGAAACGTTCTAATTCAATAAAGCCTTTAATAGAAAGAGCGCACGTGTGCATTTCTGGACGGTTACTTCGACGACGAGGCGCTCGCCGTCAAAGACCAACGCGTAAATCGAATTGAAAAACGTGATCAAGAAGCGGAGAAGGCAGCCGAGCATACAAAGTCAGCAGCAGGCACGAGCGGGCTCAGAATGCTGAGCGGTACAGTCAACTGCAGACCTGTTAAGCCCATTAGCTCGGAAAGCAGAAGGGGTCCATCTGCAGCCGTGCGGCTCGGAAATCGGAAAAGCCGGTAAGGGAGCAAAATCCCCACAGGAAAGCGGACCTTGGCTTTCTGATCCAGAGAAGCGGAGAAAGTCCCAAAAATTGTCGCTGAAATCTGTGTGGTATTCTTCCCTCATCGTACCGATTCACCCTAACCACCCAAAAATACAAATGCGTGTACTTTTACACCCTAAAGCACTTTAACCCTCCTGCTCAATTTGTTTCTTTGGGAAACCAAAAATGTTCATGGATCAATGTTTTAAAAAAAACAAGCTGATCCTTCCGTTTTTTTGATAATTTGACCCACAACATAACAGGAGTGTGACCAGGATCAGTAGGGTGCTGAGGTAAACACATGGTTTGAGAATCTATCCATCAGTGAATCTGGGGTAGATATCTTGAACCCTTCGTGGCCCCTGAATCTTAATTCTTCAAATTTGTGAGACATTTTGAACATCTGTCTGCTTCCACCTTGGATCAATAGACTCAAATTCTCCACAAACGCGTCAACATCCTTCCAGAAGTGTGGGAGTACAATGCCGTTATTTGCTTCGATTTTCCCATCATGTTCCCCAACCAGTGGTATAAGAACCAATCAACTGTAGTTTTAAAAATTCAAATTCAAAATTCCTCTTTCTCCCAAACTGAGTTGGGTAAAGTATGCATTATTTTCCGTTTCCATTTCCAAAAACAGTCAAACGTACCAGAACAGCCGAACCGCACCATGCAAGCGTTCTTGGGTTACCAACCACCAGTCATTGTCAAGTGTTTCACACCTCCGTTTCCTTTGGGATCAATTGAAGTATACACCGAACGTAACCGTACCGTGACCAAACCAAACCAAACCAAACCAAACTCAACCGCATGGTGGCTGAAGGGTCATCAGCCACTTTCACATGGACACCGCAATTTCCTGCTTGCTTGGGCGAGTTCATTTCACATGAAGGCAGTATGAAAGCGCCTGTTAAGTCCCTGTAGGACTGTTTCGATGGGGACACACAGCAAGAGGGACGACTTTAAACTGCCGGTGGTCAATGTGAAGCGAAGCTTGCAGACACGAGCGCTCGTACGGTTAAAGCACAGCGAGCCGCGAGACAAGCGCAGCGGAGCAGACAGATGAGGCTCGTCGTTTGCTCGCATTGCCCGTCGTCAAAGTACAAGACAAGACAAGCGCTCAATGAGATTAACCAAGCAGAGGTGTTAAAAGAAACAATCTTTCGCCTCCCTTGAGCTCCTCAAATGTGAAGAAACAAAAATGATCAAGAGCTTTTAGAGTCACCACTAAACAAACTATGGCTTAACCTTTAACAGAGGCCGAGCCAACCAGTGATTCATTTTCTTAGGAAGCTGCTGTGTGCTGACTGTTTAAATTAAATCAAGAGATTTGGTGGTGATTAACAAGATGGTTGAGTAGAAATTGAAACCTCTTATGTTGTGGGTCGAATTGACCCGTTTTGAAGTTTACAGATGTTGGATAATAGCGTCTGTGTACGATAGCTACACTTAATGGATTCAATTATTTTCAGGGGACACACTTCCTAAAACTTCCTGCTGCGTTGCTGTCAGATTGGTGCATAATTGAAAATAATTTTAAAAAAAATAAAAATAATCTAGAAAAAAAAAAAAAACATGAAGTTGGATAAAACATTGTGTATGTTTTTGGTAGCTGCATGGACAAATGTCTTTTGGGGGACAGGACTCCTAAACCCACATGTTATATGCAGGTCAAATTGACCCATTTTTAAAATGGGTTGAAAACTTTACAAATATTTTGTTAAAATGTAAGAAAAAAAGATTTTATCTGAGATTTGAATATTTTTTACTTATTGTCATTGTATGTTTTATTTAGTTATTTCTTTTAATAACTGGGTTATTCAATCTATTGTTAGCAACGAGGCGCTTTAAAGTGAGGCAGAAAGGAAAGTCATTCATTTATCCAATTTCTCTCTTTGCAAATATTATACACTAATTCCCACTGTATTTCATATGTCATGCACATGCACGCACGCACGCACACACACACACAAAAACACCTTCTGCGTCTCCAATCAACAGGATGCATCTTGTGCCTACTTGCTGTTCTTTATATGCATGCATGCATGCATTTTGCTAGATGAGTAAGTGACCTTTCAGCAGCCTCGACATGGCCCCCGAGGATATGGGTCATGTTCTCGAGTGTGGGAAAGCTGTGGCCGCCTGGCCGTGGCGCCATAATTACAACATTCAAATAAAGCTTCAAAGCTTGGAAAAAACAGGCTGGTTTTTGGCCATTGGTTTATGCTGCATGATGAAAGCATGTTGGTGCCTGAAAACACAAACGTTGTTTTCCCCACCTGATAGTAGGTTTTGATCTGCCGGATGAGAATGGAAAGGTTCTGGATTCGCAGCGTGGGGTCGTTGTTCACCTTCTTGTTGGTCCTCTGCACCGTAGCCTTGGGATTGCTGGTGGAAAAAAAGATATCAAATCATGTCAATCAATCAGAGTCAACATTTATGTCTTTGCTCCATGTCGAAACCGGACAGCAGATGCTGAACAGAGTAGGGCTCCAGTTATCGAATATTTTTTGAATCGAACGTGCTACCCATTATCTCATCGATTACTTGGATAAAAATGTATTTGTCATCATTAAAACACCACGTGCGTGTGAGGTGCAGGTATTTTGTTTGTCCACTTTCGTTCCTCACATTCTATTGTTGTATCTGTGACTTTAAGTGTGTAGGGCTTTAAAAAGGTATTGCCCGGGCCGGTGAGCGACGTGGGCATTGTTGTTGGCTGGCTGTTCTTTGGCTAACCCATTCGCAAGGCTGCCAGTCTGCATGTTGAGTGACTTAGTGCGACTTGCGGCCATCGGCAGCGAGCGTATTAAGTGCTTTTTCCGTACCCTTTGTTCAATAAAGCGATTGAAAGCGGCCCTCTCTATCCTTGACCACAGACGACATCATCACAAACATACAATTGTTTACAGTGCCTTGGAATAACCTTGGCAATGAGCCGCATGGACTTGGGTGGAGACATTCAACTATTAGAGGAAAACAATCAGTG
The DNA here is from genome assembly GCF_024500385.1 of Phyllopteryx taeniolatus. NCBI lineage: Eukaryota > Metazoa > Chordata > Actinopteri > Syngnathiformes > Syngnathidae > Phyllopteryx > Phyllopteryx taeniolatus. Next base: position 24,542,623 of record NC_084512.1, read on the forward strand.
ACACACAATGGTGCTTTTCAGCCATCTAGCAACCCTTTAAGCACTTCCTCGTGTCCGTCCATCCATTTTCTGAGCCGCTTATCCTCACGAGGGCGAGAAGCTCGGTCATCCGGGAGGATCTCAGAGTAGAGTCGCTGCTCCTCCACATCGAGAGGAGCCAGATGAGGCGGCCGGGGCATCCGATTCGGACGCCTCCCGGACACGTCCCACCGGGAGGAGACCCCGGGGACGACCCAGTCCACGCCGGAGGGACGACGTCTTTCGGCTGGCCTGGGAACGCCTCGGGATGCCCTGGGAAGAGCTGGATGAAGTGGCTGGGGAGAGGGAAGTCTGGGTGTCCCTGCTAAAGCTACTGCCCCCGCGACCCGACCTCGGGTAAGCGGTAGAAAATGGATGGATGGATGGATGGATGGATGGCTTCTCCTCACAAGGGTCGCGGGAGTGCTGGAGCCTATCCCAGCTATCATTGGCGACACCGCTGTTGATTCAAGTGCGTGTCGCCCAAGGTAGCATGCGTGACGACTGACATTATCATGGGTGTCGACATGTTTTAGTGGGCGTGGTGAACGCTCCACACATTCACGCAGCATCCATATTCCTCGGAAAGTTCCATCCAAAGCGACCATTTGCATATACGCAGACATTAGCTCAAGAACATAGCCCTCCACTTAAGATCAAAGCTCTTCCTAAAACACAATCATTGTTGGTTGGCTTTTTTCACACTGAACCATAACATTGGAAAGTTGACATTCTTTAAGGTTTACATTTTCGTTGCGCATTGCAGATGGCGGAGAGCACAGATGCAGGCATGCACGCGTTAGCGTTCACAGGCAGCCGTCTCCTCCCCCACATACTTGCAGCAGGTTGACCCTCATATATAGGTCATAGACTGAAGCACATTTTCATGAACAAGAGGGTCGCCTCGAATAGAGAGCGCTACAAGTGAATTAGGTTACATCATTGTAAATGAAATGATGCCGTGGGGATGCATAATAAATGGATGGGGTCTGTTGTTATTTGGCTGGCAATAACCTCTGTCTCGATTGTGTTGGGAATCTTTTCATTGGTCATCTTTCTGCCATTTAGGAAAAATATTTCTGAGTCAGTTTAAGTTGCATGCAATTCTGGTGATCCGTTCTATTTTAAACCTCGTATTATGTTTCAGTGGTCAGAGTGACCCGTTTAATCGTAGAAAAATACAGATTCGATAACGATAAAAAATATACAATAGAAAGAACATTTTTAAAAAGGCCAGAAGACGACAATTCACCCGAAAATATTTTCATTTGCAAAAAAAGAAAAAAAGCAGGGAAAGGTGAACATCTGAACTTTATTTTTGGTTCATCAGACAATAGCAGTTGTGTGCTGACTCCCATTTACATGAATGTGACTTGTTAATTCTGAACAGGGTGTGCGCACTTGTGCAACATTGTCCGTTTTTACTTCCCCTCTCGAAAAATATTTTTTTCCAGGTGATTTGTACAGGTTATTATTATAAGAGAAAAAGTTTTGAATTGATTCATTTGTATTATGTAACAAAAACTTTAAAGCATTTCAACAGAGTTTATAGATTTTTTTTATGTCCACTGATGACCTACAGCATAACAGAAGACCTAATTAACAATTTATCACAAACTTAAAGCGAAAATAAGTAGTGTCTAATTTCCAATTTTGCCAATAGGAGGGTTAATGTTTAAAATAAATAAAATAAGTAATAATAAAAGGCCTCCCGTCAATAAACTCCTCCTTCCCATTTACAGTTGAACCAATATATGCCTCCTGGACACGATGCTGCAATTTCAAATCAAACCTTTATATGCAGCACTTTCAACGTATTCGTTTTTACAACTTGCACATATTCCTATTTCGCAACAAGCTGCCAACACGGCTACGCGGAGAATTTCAACCCCAAATAAAAACAGACCTTGTGGTCGCGTTAATTAGTCTTTTGATCCGCCCCCCACCCGCCGATGCCCAGCGCCATTAATGCTAATCAGAAGGACACAGGGCTCTTTTCAATGGGTTGAATTAGCAGTCACATGACCCGAGCACGTGGGCCCTTCAGGAGTACATAGTAGGGGGTCTAGTCAACCCCTTAATTAAAAAGTGGAGGCTGTAATCCTGTCAGGGCGAGGAGGGTGTCGGGGCTGATTGTGTGTATGTGTGTGTGTGTGTGTGTGTGTGTCAGAGACAAAATAAGCACATTCCACGACACTTAAGGCTCACTGATGTTAAAAAGAACTGAAGAACTGTAAAATGGCAACGGTGAAGGAGGTATTACCCCTCCAGTTATGTTTGTTTGTCAGGAACAGCAATAAAGTTCCTGGGTCAGTTTGACCCGGCACGTCTTTAACGATCCAAAAGTGTCCCAACAAATCCCAATAAATGTTTGGGTTTTTTTCTCATCGTCAACCATTTCATAGTAAATATGTGACCATTCTATTTCTTTAACTTTAAAATGGGTCAATTTGACCCGTAATGTAACAGGAGGGTTAGTGAGAAACACAAATCCCAACACCGTGAGGCATGTCAAAGATGATTATTTTTCATTCTTAGCCACCATTTCTGGAAAGTCTTACTGTTTTTATGGGCGCTCTTTTTTTTTTTTTTTCTTCCGACTGAGCTTTTTGAGAACAAGTAATCGCTGAACCTGTCACAACACCCTAGCTTTGCCCCTGGTTGTCATGGTAACCAAATACATAGCATTGGCCCAGCAGTAGAGGGGATACATGAGACAGAACCGCTCTCCCTAAACTAAGCGAGCGGAAGTAAAACGCGCTGGAATTCTTTTTTGTGTATTTTGACCGAAGAATGTCAATGTCAGGGACCTTTTATTAAGACAGCTGGGAATTGATCCACGGTATTCGCGTGCTGATGCTGCAACCTTCAGACTGAACCCCCCTGGGGACCACCAGGCGACAAAATAAGGAATTAGTTCTTGAGCAGGAGGGTGGAAAAAGATTAATACCCTCGCTGTTCCTGCTGATACAGTCAACCGAAGGCTTTGGGCAGACAAATAGATTAAGGAGAAACGGCTCAAGACAGACCGACAGATCGTCAATAAGCCCAACCACGCATTGCTCGTGTGTGGACGGCCACCGAGGCAAAATTCAGCGGCCGCTGGGGCTTGCTCTGCTCTCCGATTGGCTGTGTGCGTTACAGAGTAGCGTTAACCTATATATGACAGGCAGCATTACAGTCAGCATGGGCAGCCACGCACGCAAAAAGGGAAAAGACGGGCTGCATTTGGCCACGTGTTGGGATGGAGCCAGTCCAAACATAGCTGCGGTGCGTGTGATTATAGCCACGCACACGCACACGAGTAGCAGGAAATCCAAACAACCAAGAGGAATCCGGGGATAGGAGCAGTTAGCAATTAGCCTCAGCATTGCTGCTAACGCTATAAAAAACAAGGATTTTTGCACGTCATACGGTAAGAGTGAGTTTTAATGAGTTGCAACAATTAATCGACAATGATCAAATAAATATTTTGCTAATCGATTCATCATTTTGAGACCTTGTTTAACTTAACATTGTCCAAATCCTGGGAATTTCAGCCTATCGACACGAGATATTCTCTGATTTTTCATGAAAACAGACTGATTAACTGTGTTGAATCAAAATAAGACATTGGCGAACATCTGCTTTTACTTTGGAAAACAATTCAACTAGACTTTACACCGATTCTAATCGGCCTGATCGGTATCGGCCGATATTAAGCATTTAATGCCGATCGGCTTGAATGTCATCATCCGTCGATCCGATCGATGACGTCGATCATTAAAGTGGACGACGGACAAGACAGTCAGCATCAACAATAATCGTCTCATCTTCCCAACAGAGCGAACGGACTGCGGGATAGCGTCTCATTGACATAAAGCAAGCTCTTATTTCTTCCTCACAAAAGAAAAACGGGCCTAATTGAATACGATTTGCACTTCATTTCCGAACCGAATGTGATTTCAATGCGACTCCTGCCGACGTTGTTTGCCAGCAAGCAGAGCGGATTATGCTACGTGAGAGAATCGCTCTCATGAAACAGATGGAGGAAGTGTCGAGTTTGCATTAATGCGGCACATCATCAAATGATCACATCAACTGCAAATAAGCTGCTACAATTTCTTTCACACACAAAGAAGATATCCATTCATCCATCCATCCATCCATCCATCCATTTTCTGAGCCGCTTATCCTCACAAGGGTCGCGGGAGTGCCGGAGCCTATCCCAGCTATCATCGGGCAGGAGGCGGGCTCCACCCTGAACTGGTCGCCAGCCAATCGCAGCAACCATGCGCACTACGGGCAATTTAGAGTCTTCAATTAACCTACCATGCATGTTTTTGGGATGCGGGAGGAAAGCGGAGTGCCCGGAGAAAACCCACGCAGGCACAGGGAGAACATGCAAACTCCACACAGGCAGGGCCGGGGATTGAACCCCGGTCCTCAGAACTGTGAGGCAGACGCTCTAACCACTCCCCCACGTGCCGCCACAAACAATATATGCCAGTGAGTATTGTTATATTGTATGTCCACATGTGTTGCTACCCTGTTTGTGTTCAAATATTTGTCGCATGACAACACCAACTCCCAAAACATGAACGTTAGGTTCAAGTATGACGAATTTGACCACGATGGTGAATGTGAATGGTTGTTCGTCGATATGTGCCCTGCAATTGGCTGGCGACCAATCGAGGGTCAACCCCGCCTCAAGCTCAAAGTCAGCTGGGATAGGCTCCATCTTAACCGCAACACTAATGAGAATAAGCACGATAGAAAATGGTTGCATGGAAAGTCTTTCTTTGAGGCTGACCGTGGCGGTTTTCAAGGCTCACATAAACACTTCATTGCTAAACGCCAGACACGAAGACGAATGCCAGAGATGTCAGATTCAAGTCAAGAGTCTGCACTTCCGAACAGATTTCCAAGACCAGCCTACAACACTGCGTTTTTGCCAGGGAAGGAGCGGGGGCTCAAACATCTCAGTAGCAGCATCTCCGCATCCTGCAGCGGGAATTTCAACTATGTCAGCCGGAGCTCGCCCAAGAGAAGCTCAAAGAAAACAAGAAGAAAGGGTCGAAGACAGCGGGCCAGGGGCAGGGGAGATGAGGTGCAAAGGAAGGATGGGAGAAAGTGAGGAAGAACAAACAAGTGCCAACAGCAGGGGGAAATAAGCCAAGTGTGAATGAAGCCAGTTGCTGTTAACACGTTAGGGATGAAAACGACACCGTGCATGTAAGATGTTAGCTTTAGCACAACGTGGCCTCTGTTTATGGGGAAGTCAAGCGTCCATTGTGTTCGTGACTCCATTTAGCAGCGCTAAGTTGCTCGTATCATTGCACACATTTGGTGACGACGACGTTGCTGTGAGATCACTAACCAATGGTGCATTCAAGACTGCAGGAAAAGTAGGAATTATAAGCACGAAGAGTTCCATCAAAAGTTGTTGTCAACTATATTTACAAATACACAACATTCTTCTTCTTTTCCTTTGGGCTTGTCCCTTTAGGGGTCGCCACAGCGCGTCATCCTTTTCCATGCAAGCCTCTCCCCTGCATCCTCCTCTCCAACACCAACTGCCCTCATGTCTTCTTCCCTCACGACATCCATCAACCTTCTCTTTGGTCTTCCTCTCGCGCTCTTGCCTGGCAGCTCCATCCTCAACATCCTTCTACCAATATACTCACTCTCTCTCCTCTGGACGTGTCCAAACCATCCAAGTCTCCAAAACATCGAGCCTCGGCCGTCCCTCTGATGAGCTCATTTCTAATTTGATCCAACCCGGTCACTCCGAGAGCGAACCTCAAAATCTTCATTTGCTCTGCTTCCTGTCGTCTCTTCAGTGCCACTGTCTCTAATCCGTCCATCATGGCCGGCCTCACCACTGTTTTATAAACTTTGCCCTTCATCCTAGCAGAGACTCTTCTGTCACATAACACACCCGACACCTTCCTCCACCCGTTCCAACCTGCTTGGACCCGTTTCTTCACTTCCTGACCACACTCACCGTTGCTCTGGACGGTCGACCCCAAGTATTTCAAGTCCTCCACCCTTGCTATCTCTTCTCCCTGTAGCCTCACTCTTCCACCACCACCCCTCTCATTCAAACACATATATTCTGTTTTACTTCAGCTAATCTTCATTCCTCTGCTTTCCAGTGCATGCCTCCATCTTTCTAACTGTTCCTCCACCTGCTCCCTGCTTTCACTGCAAATCACAATGTCATCTGCAAACATCATGGTCCACGGGGATTCCAGTTTAACCTCTTCTGTCAGCCTATCCATCACCACTGCAAACAGGAAGGGGCTCAGGGTTGATCCCTGATGCAGTCCCACCTCCACCTTAAATTCGTCTGTCACACCTCACCGCTGTTCTGCTGCCCTCGTACATGTCCTGTATTATTCTCACATACTTCTCTGCCACTCCAGACTTGCGCATGCACTACCACAGTTCCTCTCTGGGTACTCTGTCATAGGCTTTCTCTAGATCTACAAAGACACAATGTAGCTCCTTCTGACCTTCTCTGTACTTTTCCATCAACATCCTCAAGGCAAATAATGCATCTGTGGTCCTCTTTCTAGGCATGAAAGCGTACTGTTGCTCGCAAATACTCACTTCTGTCCTGAGTCTAGCCTCCACGACTCTTTCCCATAACTTCATTGTGTGGCTCATCCACTTTATTCCTCTGTAGTTGCCACAGCTCTGCACATCACCCTTGTTCTTAAAAATGGGCACCAGCACACCTTTCCTCCATTCCTCAGGCAACTTCTCACGCGCTAGAATTCTATTGAACAAGCTGGTCAAAAACTCTACAGCCACCTCTCCTAGATGCTTCCGTACCTCCACAGGAATGTCATCAGGACCAACTGCCTTTCTAACTTCCCCCTTACTAATCATCGCCACTTCCTGGTCCGCCACACTTGCCTCTTCTACTCTCCCTTCTCTCTCATTTTCCTCATTCATCAACTCCTCGAAGTATTCTTTCCATCTAGCTAGCACACTGCTGGCACCAGGCAACATATTTCCATCTCCATCCTTAATCACCCAAACCTGCTGCGCATCCTTCCCATCTCTATCCCTCTGTCTGGCCAGCCTGTATAGATCCTTTTCTCCTTCTTTAGTGTCCAACCCGCCATACACGTCATCATATGCCTCTTGTTTGGCCTTTGCCACCTCTACCTTTGCCCCGTGTCGCATCTCAATGTATTCCTTTCGCCTCTCCTCGGTCCTCTCAGTGTCCCACTTCTTCTTAGCGAACCTTTTTCCTTGTATGATTTCCTGTACTGTGAGGTTCCACCACCAAGTCTCCTTCTCTCCTTTGCTGCCAGAAGATACACCAAGTACTCTCCTGCCTGCCTCTCTGATCACCTTGGCTGCAGTGGTCCTGTCTTCTGGAAGCTCCTCATTTCCACTGAGAGCCTCTCTCACCTCTTCCCGAAAAGCTGCACAACACTCGTCCTGTCTCAGCTTCCACCACATGGTTCTCTGCTCTGCCTTTGTCTTCCTAATCTTCCTCCCCACCACCAGAGTCATCTTCCACACCACCATCCTATGCTTTCGAGCCACACACTGCCCTACCACTACCTTACAGTCGGTAAGCTCCTTCAGATGACATCGTCTGCGCAAGATGTAATCCACGTGTGCTTCTACCTCCACTCTTGTAGGTCACCCTATGTTCTTGCCTCTTCTGGAAAAAAGTGTTCACAACAGCCATTTGCATCCTTTTTGCAAAGTCTACCACCAACTGTCCCTCCAAGTTCCTGTCCTGGATGCCGTACTTACCCATCACTTCTTCATCACCCCTATTACCTTCACCAACATGTCCATTACAATCTGCACCAATCACAACTCTCTCTCCGTCTGGGATGCACAGAACTACTTCGTCTAGCTCCTTCCAGAATTTCTCTTTCACCTCTAGGTCCCATCCTACCTGTGGGGCATAGCCACTCATCACATTACACATAACACCCTCAATTTCAAGTTTCAGCCTCATCACTCGATCGGATACTCTTTTCACCTCCAAGATATTCTTAGCCAACTCTTCTTTTAAAATAACCCTGACTCCATTTCTCTTCCCATCTACACCATGGTCAAATAATTTCAACCCTGCCCCTAAACTTCTAGCCTTACTGCCTTTCCACCTGGTCTCCTGGACACACAATATATCAACCTTTCTCCTAATCATCATGTCAACCAACTCCCCAGATTTTCCTGTCATAGTCCCAACATTGAAAGTCCCCACATTCAGTTCTTGGCTCTGTGCTTTCCTCTTCTCTTTCTGCCAAAGAACCCGCTTTCCACCTCTTCTTCTTCTTCGACTTCGACCCACAGTAGCTGAATTTCCAACGGCGCCCCGCAGGTCGACGGCGCCGGTGGCGGACGTTGTTAACCCGTGCCACGACCGATCCGGTATGGAATTCTTTGGATGAACGTTCATAATTGTTCGGCAAAGTCTTAAGCCGTATGCCCTTCCTGACGCAACCCTCTGCGTTTATCCGGGCTTGGGACCGGCCTACAGTTTGCACTGGCTTGTGCCTCCCGAAGGGCTGCATTATAAAAGAACAAAATTGAGGAGTTATAATCTCCTTTTTTTTTTTCCATTGGGTTAATTTTACCTGCATAAAAACAGACAAGAGCAACTTCCCCCTGAAAATTCCTAATTGTATCCAAATAAAAGCAATCCAGCGAGCATCCAGGGTCTCGACTGGACTCTTGTCACTCTGTCAACATTTTTAATTGGCTCCACCTCACCGAGTGGGCAAGCTAATTGGTTTGACAGCAGTGAAGAGGTCATCTAATTGGCTGGGTAATGACGGTCATGAGGACAGAGGCAAGGGGGGAGGGGGGGTGTCGGGGATGCCATCTGGGCGTTGGGTGCAAACCGTTAGATAATCCCGACGTCCCGCCGCTGCCCTCAGGGACGACGACGGCGGACTTACTACACGAGCTCACTGTGCTACAACGGCTTTTTGTATAACTGCAAACACGAGACACTTCACTGCAACATTGCTGCACAAACGCCTTTTTCGGTTATGAATCATATTTTTGGAGTCATGATTGACAGCTGCCTCAGGCATGTCTCGTTCATGTTGCCGTCATGGGACGTAGGTAAACGTAGCGCTCCGATTTGATGCGTTCTGCACGTTAGTGGTTAGAAACATTAAATGTGGAACACTGAAATGGACATCAAGGGTAGGACATAGGACAGGGTAGCCTGATAGGAATATTTGATTATTATTATTATAATAAACATTTATCAAACCCAATGTGTGCGTACAAATCTTGTTTTTTTCCAGCTACAATATTGATTTTCTTTCTTGCATTTCACGCCAAAGTCAACCAACAAAACAAAGATCTGTAATCGCTGTCTATTGTGACGCATTCCAATTTCGACAATTAAACAAGCCGGTGGTGTCACGCTAATCGAGAGCCAGCAGACAAAGAGCCGACATAAACACAACAATCTGACCGTCACGCTGGGCCCTGTGTGTGTGGCTTGCCAAGACGACCACTGACAGCTGCCCTACTGCAAAAACAAATGCGCACACGCGCACAAAAAACTGATACAGACACACACACACACACACACACACACACACAGTGCGCGAGTCCTGGGCTGACATAGAAGCAAGCAGCCTTGAACAAAAGCATACACACACACACACCCAAACACACAAAGCTGGCTGTGATTAGCCACTTCCTGTCAGGCGGCACACAGCTGCCAACTTCTGAACACTTATGCCCAGTGTGCATTTCCCCAACTTGGTTAGCGCTGTAACCGGGCAATTTGGAAGACCCAAGCAGCATGAGGCGGAGGAAGCCACTGGGCGGGGAATCAAATCGCGAGTAGCCCTTTAATCACGGCCAAACCTCCAAAAGCCACGTTCTGTTCACGTTAGCTAGCGTAGGCCTTTTCTGTTATATGGCCAACTCTGACCGCCACCAAGTTCTGAAGCTTCTTTTCAGCGTTTGGCCTTGAAGAGCGTGACCAAGCACTGCTCCGAGCGGTCCCTGCGAGAATTGTCCGCAAAGATGTCTGACTGCGTGACCCGTCGGTGGCCCACATACGAGGTCCCATTGTGCGCAGCCTACATTAGCTCCCAGAAGAACTGGCTAATGTGCGCCTTGAGGGCGAGGTAAGGGCGGAAGCGCAGGAAGTTGCCACACTGTGCGTTGTACGCACGGTGGACACTTGATTAGGTACAAAATAGCTATTCATTCATTTGATAATCGATTAGTTCTCGATTAATCGTTGCACCTCTAATGAGATCTAATACAAGAGCTCTTCACCTTTCCGAAGAGAAGTTGGTGCACGCCACAAAAAAAGATGTCAAAATAAAACCTGTTTATACCCAATAAAGGCATCGTGTAAAAATCATGCAACCACGATCAAGAGTAGAGTAGTTTAAAAAGATTTTTTTTTTTTTTTAAATGTCAGCCATGGACACCGTTCAATTTCCAGTCAGAGTCGGCATACCCCGTCTACACTGTGCACACAGTCAACAAAATGAAAACAAAGCAGGGCTGCAGCTAACAAATATTTTGACAATCGCCCAATCTAACGATATTCCCGCCGATTAAACATGAACATTGATTTTTCATTGTTAAAGAACAAAAATGTGGATGTGAGGTGCAGCTATTGTTGTTAAAAGGTGGGTCCTGGCCTGGCGAGTGACGTGGGAGTCAGCGAATGAGAGTATAGAGTTGGCTGTCGCGAACGCAGATTAACATCTGGCTGTTAACCGGCTAACCGTCTGCGTGTGTTGACCTTTGACCTCCTGGGCATCAATTGCGGCTGTAGCAGCTCGTGGATGAATGTGCTTTTTAACGCGTCTCCCAAACTTTGGACATTATCTTCTAATTGCCACCATTGTGCCAAATTATTTCGAGTGGTGCGGGAGTCGACAGTAAGATTAGTTCGCGTGGAAAAACGACCACCCCCCCCCTCCCGATGGACCCACCCTGCTCCTGAAGATGTCGTGTTGGCATTCAGGGTACTCACATCTCCAGCATGACCTCATTGAGGTAAACTCCATCCATCAATTGCACATATTCTGACAGTTTGCTGCCATCTGTCACCGTGGGCTGCCCCACGGTCTTCACCTGAGAGGGGAGGGGAAATAAACGCCACACCTCAAATAAAACCAATTTGAGTACATCCAAATGTTAAGTGCGAATGAACTTACCCAGCAGACCAGAGGTGACACCATGAAGTGCTCCAGCAGGGGGCTAAAAACCTCACTTTCCATATTTTACCAGCACGATGATTGCAGCGTATTAGAAAGAAAATGAGGAGGGATGATGTGGATGTGAATGAGAAGTGTCGGTTTAGACTCCGCTCATGTGGTTGATTGGTTGAAAAAGAGGCGCATTTCGGCGGCTTTGTGACGTTTTTAGAGCGGGACAGGGGAGGTGGGGGGGGGGTAATTTTTAAAAAAGAAAGGTTAATCCACAAATGTCTCGACACGACCCTGCTGTTCCCCAGAAGCCATTTCAAGACCAGCAGCTTCCAAGAGTGATGGCGAATGGATAAATCCAGGAATGGTAGCTAAAATGCGCCGTTACAAAATATATATATATATATATATATAAAAGAAGAAGAAGAAGAATCCGGCCTTTTCAGATTCCAGACAGCTGTTTTAGTCCTCGTGTCAAAAAAAGTACGTGTGTCGCCATTCATCCGCTACTCGCTAATGGGACTGAAGAGTCGCAGCTGAAGAGACCGAAGCACCGCCCCCCACCACCTCGCTCACTCTCTCTCTCAATTTCTTTCTCTCTCTCTCTCACTCTCTTTGCTCCCTCGTGCGCATCCTCCTCCGAGAGAAAAAGTAGGCCCTCCAGCAAAGTTTCTCCTTTTCTTCAATTATTTTGGTCACGTGTTTTGAAATAAACACACATTAAACACAACGATTAATTGACTCGTTTAAAGTATTAGTGAAAAAAATTACACACATTTACGTTGGCGTTGCTTGAGCGACTTTTGGTTGACACTGTGTAGCTAATTAAGTGTCCTGCACATTGATCTGATTGCATATCTAAAAAATACAATTCAAAAGCTTAATTAAATCTACCTTAAACACTGTTCATTTTTGTTGTTTGTTTTGCCAGCCTGCTCCCAATTTGTATTTGTATTTTTTTTAAACAATGACAAATATGAATGGCCTCGATGGACGAACAACACGTGGCACGTTAACTTCCGGTCGGCATGTAAACGCGTATTGACAACATGAGAAACGTAAAAAGTCAAAGCTTTTTCTGCCATTTCAACCTCACAAAGTACGAACACCAAACTACTGAATATACCTACTACACAACCCCTGGTTACACATTTAACGACAGAGGTTATTTTTCAGTCTGATGTCGTCCCATTAGCTTGTAACATTTTGACACTTTTCCGGAACACACGCCACATAAGGCCCATTTAAATCCTTTAAATTGTATTATTATTTCTCTTTTTTACTTATGTGTGTTACTCCTTCTCTTCCTTATACATAAAGTAGATTTTCTGAAAAAGAAGAAGAAAAAAAAAGAATTCACACTTTTAGTGTGATTTTATATCATGTGTTTTTGTGTGTGTTTAGATGAGATTCAGAGGGTAAATGACCAAATGAAACACTGAAGTACAAGCTAGTGAATAAACGTTTGCTGTCAATGACAGATTAGGGCGCACACACTACAGCGTTTTTGATGACTCAGCGGCTTGCATGTTAATTCACAATCAAGTGATTGATGACTCTTCAATTTGAAACGCACAACTACTGATCTGGGATTTGAGTTCATTGCGTAGCCCCCCAAAAATCCAACACAAGAAAGAAGAAGCTCTCCTAATTCCTGTATACTGTAATAGAATTGTGTAGTGTTGCCCTGCCACATAGATGCTATTCGTTAGCCCATCTATGGCATTTCCCATTATGTTATAGCATTAAGCTAGCGGCTTGAATGCATTTCTCCATATGTAGTGCATGTTTGTCCACCAACAGGAACACAATTGTTTATGCAACATGACCACCTAATGGCCTCAACAGCATAAACACAACGTATACAGTTCTGTTTATGTGAGAAGGTTTTACAGTGCATTGCAAATCAGCATTTTGTATGGCATGAATAAAAGACAATATTGTTCTGAAGATACATTTACTCCCGGTTTAACGAATCAGACCCATGTGGACCAATGACATAACACCACAGGCAAGTCACGTCAGCGTATTGCAACATTTCGCCTCCTGTTAAATGGAAATAATTCATACTTCTTGTCAAATTTTGACACACATTTGTTTCACAATTTACCGCGACCCTTGTGAGGATAAGATGTTTCACAATTTAAAACAATTCCCAAGTGTTTTACGAACATGTTTGGGACATCCTTTTGTAAAAATATCCCAAGGATTAAGAATTATAGCACACTTTTTGTTGTTGTTGCTGAAACTAGCCTGTTTTTAACTTTTTTTTAGCTATGCCTTTGTGTCTTTTATACTGTCCTACTTTGAGATGTAAAGTGCATTTATAAAATGCATTGTTATTATTATTATTATTGTGATAGCAGTAGTCGGGATTAGTATAGCGGATCCGTAAGTGTGACGCACGAAGCGGATAAGGGTGTATATAAATATAAAACATTTAATCTTAGAAAGAAAGGAAAAAAGAAAGAAAATGTAAAATTCTAAATTAAAAAAAATTACCTTAGTGGGTAATGGGTAATTTAACCCATTTAATCACAGTGAAATACAAACAAAAAATAAAACATTTAAGTGGAAAAAAAAACTATGGACATAACGATTAAAAAAGACAAAGTAAAATAAAAGAATAATGAACCACATAAAGTTAATCTTAGTGGGGGGGGGGGGGGGGGGGGGGGAGACATATACACTGAAAATTAATGTTTAAAAATAGGAGTCATCCTGATTATCAAAGCAAAGGTTAATCTGTGCTACGACGGCCAAGTGAAATTTAAAAGAAATGAAATGGACTTTCTAATTCCTTTAAATACCAATGAACCAGTATACTAATTGAGTGTAATTCGGCCAGTGTTTGATGAAATGCTACCGCCGCAAGTGAAACTACAATATATGCTTTTACTTACTCATTTGCAGTAAACTGGCTAATTTCAGTAAATCGGGGGGAAATAAAATGGTGAAAGGTGTGCTATAATCTCAATAACTAAGTCCCCCGGTAACCGTTTTAATTTGGGAAAAAAAAACAACATTATCATTTAAAGCGTCATTGAAGTTTCCTGCAATAAATTAAAGCCAGCAGGAGCAGTGATTTTAAGTGAGTTGGGCTCTGACGCCTACCTGTGGTCACCGACAGGACTGCAGGTGTGAAACAGGCGTGTTGCTTTTCAAGGACATTCATAATTAGCATCAGCGGCCTTCCAAGCACCCTGGGCGAAACTTTATCCACTTTTTTTTTAAAGTGTGAAATGATCCCAAACTTTTACGCACTCTTGACACCTGCTTTGCGCTTATTACTATGTGAGTCTGCAGTAATGGCCCGTATGGAAAAATGATTTCCACAAAATCCCACGAAAGAGCTAATTAAAAAAAAAATTATATACAGTATGTACGATTAAAAAATATGTGATACAGCGAATTAATTTCACGTCATTAAAACACATTTTTTATGTCGCTCAGTGCGGATGCACATAATGCACATGCCAGAAACCGCCAGTGGTTACCATTATCAATATGTATCTCAAGACTGGAAGTTGCAACTATGATTTCTATGAATGAAGTGCACAAAAACAACAAAAGGCAAAATACATAATGTTGCAATGCTTTTTCTTTTCTTTTTTTATTAAATACACTTCAATATTCCAATAATAACCAAGCTATGAAGAACAACCATCCACACAAACAGCTTTGTAAATGTACCACTGTCATGATTTAATACAACACTCATGCAAAAACAAAACCGGCATCCAACCATATATTTTATAATTTCCTTTGTTCTTTTTTTTTTTCCGCAAAAGTCTCACCAATAAGCTAATAAGGCTTTCTTCTACTCTGTGACACGAGTAATGCTCATTTGTCCATCCAGTAAAAAGTGAAAAATGACTAGCAATAAACATGCATATTTCATCATCATCATCATCATCATCAATGTAAAACTGCATATATTTTTTTTATATTTATGTACGGTTGCTGTGGCTTTGACAATAACTTTGTAACACGTTTTTCCTCTTCAAACAGCAAATATTCATACGATGCAAAAGCTACACAGTGAATGAATGTGCATAAAGTTTAGGTAGTTGGTGCAATCACTTCCTGTTTGGTCACGTGACACGCATGTACAACATTAAGACTCAAAAGTGGATTCGTACCCTGACTTGGGTGTGATGTTGAAAACAATGAAAGTTGCAGTGAACTCATGGGTGGGACAAGACTCCCGAAATTTGAGAACAACAACGACAACAACAAAACGTGCGACACGTGCCGTGCCGTGCCTAATATTGACCCGATGTTCAAATCATCAGACAAAAAAAAATAACATTAATAATAATAATACATAAACACTATGTACAACAATGTATTTTTTTTTAGGTTGCGGGGAAACTGATCCAAAAAATTAAATTAAATAAAAGTAATCACATTTGAATATTTTATCATTTGAAAAATAATAATAAATAGGCCTGATGTTAAAATTATCGTAAAAAAAAAAAAAGAAAAGATTTTTTGAAATGTTAGTGGGGGAAAAGCAAATAAATATAATATAATATTGTTCAATTAAAAAATAAAAATCAACATTGTAGTCGAAGACAGTGGGGGGGAAAAAACGGAAAAAACCCAAGACAATACAAAATGGAAAGAAAACAACTTCATCTTAATGGTCCATTCCAGCAAAAAAAAAAACATTTGACCAGCTGACGAGCCATCATTAAAATTGAATTGTGTGACTAATGCCATCATAATTTCAGAGGCAAGATATTAGAGCAAGACGGTGCAAAAAGGGTTTGCGATATGTTTCCTCTTAAAGGGACGACGTTTGATTGCATGTGCTCGTGTGACTCTGGCACTTTCCCACCGTTGAGCCCTCTTTTTTTTCCCCACCAGCTCTCACTTTGATGAAAAAAAATCATAAGCAAATCAAATAAACATTGAAAACACGAAACAACAAGTACGACATCATTGACAACCTTTTTAAAGGACCTGCTGGTTGATTGCCTTCAGCAAAAGTAAGAATGTGCCTCGCAACCCTTCCACGCATCTTGCCTTGTATTTATTTATTTCGTTTTGCCACGCGTTTCAGCGGACATGCTTGTCGAAGCGAAACGCACAAGTACGGCAAGCCGAGATGGACGATAAAAAACGAGACGTGGGGAGGGGTGGGTGACGATCATCATCATCATCATCATCATCATCAGGGAGGAAGAGGAGCAACAGTCGGAGAAACAGTACAGGCCAGTGAACGTGGAATCATGCTTAAACACGCACACACGGAAAACCCTTTGAGAAATCTATTCGAGATCCTTGATATCCACATTGAGGTCCTTGTACTAGTACACTCTTAGTCCTCGTTAGTAAGACGGTTCAGGGCGCTGGATATCAAGGATCTGGAATAGCCGTTTGAGCAGTTATTCCAGATCCTTGATATCCACCTTGAGGTCCGTGTAGCTACTAGTGGCTACTTTGTGACTCATGTCAACTCGTGGCCTTACTCGTGCAGCATAGTCGTTTAATCGTAAGGTTTACTTGTGTCAAAAGTGGCACTAGTAGTGGGGAAGAAACACTTACCACTAGTGCGCCCTAGTCATTCTACTAGTGCACTGAATTGTCTTACTAGTGAGGACAAAAAGCATACTAACACGTGGAACTTAAGATGGATACTGAGAATACTGAATACATGCTCAAGCAGATTTCCATAAAGACAATTCAGCGCACTAGTAGAACGACTAGGGGGCACTAGTAACTTTTGTTTTGTTTTTTTGCACTCACGCCTTCCACTATTGTGACATTTCTGCACGCAAGTAGGACAACTTTGGCAAAACTACGAGTGGGCATTTTGGTGCTACTAGAAGGTTCCAGCAGGCTACTAGTGCGTGACACATGCTTACTAGTTGGACCTGATAGTGGTAATAGTAACGTTTGTGTACTAGTAGTGCAAATAAATGTGACTACTATAACAGTCATTTTACTAGTGCAACTAAATTGTCTCCCTAGAGAGGCAAAAGAATGTACTAGTACACGGACCATAAGCTGAATATCAAGGATATGAAATAAATGCTCAGACTGCTTACCACACACAAACATCTTGCATATAAATATCCATTCATACATTAAATAAAATTCCCCAAGATATAACATAATACATTAAAAACACTAATAAAGAGTAAAAAATAATCATTGCCATAATAAAAAAAACAGTCCCTATAAGTAACACGTGACAAAATGTCCAAATTGGACGTTAATGTAAATTTAATGTTAGCGCTTCGCAATTCTCCATGTGTGTGCACGTACGTGTGTGTGTGTGTGTGTGTGTGTGTGCATGCGCGCGCGCAAGCCAACAAGACGACGGGAGGTCGCCGTGGACAGGAGCGGGGCTGCGGCATCGAACCCGCACAACCTCGGCAAACATGCACCATCCAGCAACACGGAGGAACCGCACCGGCCGGTCGGTCGGTGGGCCTCCTGCTCCTTCGCTCAAGCTAATGATTGCGGTTTTTTTTCATCTTTTTATGTGTTGTTTGTTTGTTTGGTGTGTCTTTTGACAGCGTTGTTGTCATTGTTGTATTGGTGCCCCACAGGGCTCATATGTGGTTACCCTCTTGTTCCAGGCCGGGATGCTTGCAAGCACGGTGGAGAGTCGACGCTCCGCCGAACGGTTTGAAGAGTTGAAGACGAGCTGAGGGCGGAAGAAGAAAATGCGTGATACTTTACGTAAATGAAAATAGATTCACATAAGCAACTTTTTAGAAATAAAACTTATTTGATTTGAACTCGACACAGTCAAAAACACTTTTTTTATTGTAAATACATTTAACAGAAATGTATTTTTTTTCCTTCATTTTAAGAACAATAGAAAAATATATAACAAATAAAATGAGATTTTTTTTTTTGATCATGACCACATGTGCTTCTTTATACATTTAAATACCTGTATATACAAATTTCGATTTTTTTTTTTTTTTTTACAATTAAAAATAAGAAATGGTGTTTTACAAAATCGCACTCGATTATTTTAAAAATACATTTACATCAAAATACTTTCTATTTTTGCACTGGCTCTTCATCCTAAAAATACAAATAATTTTAAATGTCAAATTAGATTGAAATAGAAATTAATTTAGCAACACATTACTTTTGTATTTTATTAAAAAGAATGATTTCAAAAAATAGCACTCGATTCTTTTTAAATACCGATTAACGTCAAAATGCATTTGAATTTAAAAACAATTTCTATTTGTATTGTATTTTCTAATCTCTGACTAAAATAATGTACAATCAAACTCATTCGAAATCATCTTTAAATCACGACCACTAGCTTTTTATTCAAACAAATGTGAAACTAGATTTGATCCTCAACAAACAGATCAACTTGAATTCAAATTTATATGTACAAATATTTTCGACTTCATCTTTTTTGAATGTGTCAAAATTATGTAATGATACATAATCATAATAATAATGTGATCTGAAAAAAAACCGACTTTGTTCCGTCAGAGGTCACCGCGCGCGGGCTTCACTGCAGCGGCGCGGCGGGAGCTCCCGAGCAGTGGAAGTGGACGTTGAGCCACTTGGCGTCGCGGCGCTGCCACACGCGCGTCTCCTCCGACTGGCAGGAGCTCGGGCGGCCCTGCGCGTCCACGTACTGCGTCAGGCGGATGTACGCGATGCACGCCGCGTCCTCGCCCATCAGGTGCACGTGAGGGTTCAAGATGGTGGTGTGCACCGGCTTGCTGTTCTTACTCAACACTGACCGCGAGTGGGAAAGAGACGAACAGCACAATCGCTCATACTGACAAGAAGGCTCTCGTATTCGAACGTGCGGGTCTACCTAACGTCGTGCGTATAAATGAGGACACGGCGTCAAACGTACAGTTGTCAAAGTAGAACTTGTGAAAGTCCATGCCCTCCACCAGATTCCCCAGAGCTTCCGGCTCAAAGGAGGTCAGACCCGGATCGCAGATTCTCCTGCCACAAGACAACCAAATCAATATAGGAAACTTCACGATAACCAGAAATTCTATTCTTTCGAGCAGTAGAAGGACGCCTTCAGTCATTCAACATTGTTGGAATTGAAAAAATTGGTTTTGACATGAGGACCAATTCAGAAATCAACCAGCGGAAACTGATTATTATTATTATTATTTTTTTTTTTTTCTTTTACATTTTGGAGGAGAAATAATAATAATAATAATAATAAAGGATAGCAAAAGAAATACAAACGAAAAAAAGAAATTAAAATGTTTTAAAAAAACTTCACGTACGTGTAAGCCTCAAAGTCGCCATTGTTGATGGCTTCAATCAGCTGCTCGGTCATCTTGATGATCTCCTGTTTGCGGCCTGAAAAAACACAAAGAGGAAGTTAAAGAACAGAAAACACATTACAAAGTTCAATACTTCAAAACAGGAAGCTAAAGACCATCATCAAAAAAACAGAAACAGGATGTTAAACACCTTGAAGAAAAGGATATAAATGACCTTAAAATGCACAAACAGGAAGTTCAAGATAAGAAAACCAACTGTGTGTGTTAACTTACATCGTTTAACCAATTTATAGGAAAAGCAGAAGACAAATGCATCCAGCATCTGTGGATGCGGACTCTTTCGGCATTTGACCATTGTCAATGTCTGCAATTGGGCCCGAGTGCCAGTAGGCGGCAGCACAGGAATGGAAAGCATCATCAAGGAAGAGCCGCTTCAAGGCGGTTGGTTGTTTTACGGTTCGGGCCTAGCTAGTGCTTAGGCTTGCGGGTCAAGGTTTTGGTTTGTTTTGGTATCTTTTATATGCAATCAATTTTAATTGCACTCCACTCAGTGTTGTTGTTTTTTTTGGAGCATTTAAAAAAAAAAAAAAAATGTTCCCATATTTAAGTGCAGTGTTAATCAAACTGTGAAGAACGTTACGCTACTGTATTTGAATGGTGGCACTTGGGAGAGCTAAGAATTTTGTTGGGACTGGTGCTTGGTGTAAAAAGTTTGAGAATCCTTGGTGTTAGAGTTGAGAGTTTTGACAGGTTGAATTGAATTTCATTGGACCGCGCAAGTATAGCTCATGTTGAGGCCTGACTGATGTTGGCAAAAAGAAATATTTTGGCTGTTTTACCGCTAAATGCTAATGCTAACTTGTTCAATTTTGGAGCGACACGACAGCAAACGTGCTCATATTCACAGTTCGCCGTTCGCAAATGTTCATAATGGTGGATTTTAGTTTGCCAGCAGCCGAAGAGCGAGGAAGAGCGTCGCAAAGGCTTCTTCCGCTTCTTCTCCTTGTAAGAAGATTAGCTCCTTTCGGGAGGCCCTGAGACTCATTACAGGATTAAGTGTTAGTGCCACCGCGTGCCGCTCAGGTAGGGCGCGGCACGCCAACGGAGTCGAGCTCAGGGTGCTCAAAGTCCAGAGTTTGCCGGGGGCCATTTTGCAGCCCTGCAGCACGTTCTTTCAGGATTGCCTCGTCGTACAGATTCTAATCATGAAATCAATAAACATGGAGGTTATGACAAAATGTAAAAAAAAAAAAAAAAAAAAGATTAGAGATCACACTCGTTTTTTTTATGAATATTAAAAATATTTGATATTATATAATATTTTTGGGGAAGAAATTTTTACTTTTGAAATTCTAACATTTTTCCAAGGTATCATAATTTTTGAAAACAAATATATAACTACTATTAATTCTTTTATGATTGATAACATATTATGAAGACATTTTTAATTATACACTAGATAGACTAATTTTAAAGAATGTTTAAAAATTGTTGAATTGTACAAAATATGATTTGTTTTATTGGGAAATAATGTAGTTGTTACAAGATCACACCCTGTTTTGTTAAAAACAAAGTAGAATGTTACATCACATTATGAAGAAATAGAAAAATGTGAATTTTGACAAGGGTATTTTAACGTCATTTTTCAAAGTAGAAATAAATTGATGAATATAAATTGATTGATAATTTACTATTTAGTTAAAAATGTCAAATGTTACAAAAGATGAGCCTTTTTTTTTTTTATCAAAAAAGATGCAAAACATCTAGTTCTGTTTAAATTAGAAAAGGACAAAAATGTAAACGTTCAATTTCACAAGATATTACGCAGTTTTTGATTTAAAGAAAAACTCCCAAAATTGGAGGTATCATTGTATTTTTAAAGTAAATAGTTGAAAATTATAGATCACACAATGTTGAATTAAAATGAATGGTTACAAGATATGGCGCAAATTAGTATTATTAAAAATACGTATGGCAGAAATGTTCAAAGAAAATGTTGATGAAAAGGACAAAAATGTAAAAGGTTGAATGAAACGCAACATGCAGAAAAAGGCCAAAGTGGGACAAGTACCTTTGCTACCTTTCATCTCCTCCTCTTCGGCATTGTTGCAGCTTTCCGTCGAGCCCTGCGGGCAGACCGCCGACACACGCTTGAGGACCGGACGGGTAAAAACGGAGGAACAACGCAACGCAACGCGACACGACAAAGCTGACGGATGGAAAGACGGACACACAACAGCCTCCCGGGAGCACAAACCAGCCAAGACAGTGTCCAAGCATACGACAGATTAGACATCATTTTCAATCTTCAAAATTCCAAAAAAAGAATACGAATATTAAGTCAAACGTATCCACTCAGCCCTTTTAAGGATCCTGATAGGTTAACTATGTGTTACAATTTTTTTTTATTTCACTTTGGAAAACTATTCATTTTTTTATTTAACCGTATATTATTTTAGCTTTTATTTGTATGACTATTTTTTATTACTATTATGATTCCTGGATTTCTTTTCAATTAAGATCCCATATAATATTTTGTGACTATTTAATTATTGTTTTTTTTATTGCAGTATTTTTTTTATTCTGGATTTTATAAATATGAAAATATTTTGAACGTTTTCTATTTGATTTCCTGATTTTTAAAAATGTATTGTTGAGTGAAATAGAGGCCTTTTTTCTTCCGATTTATGCTTGTATTACTATTTTGAAGATTCCCCCCCCCCCCCCCCCCGGCTACTTTTGCTATGATTTTTGGATTGCTTATTTTATGTTATTAAACAAGTTTATGATACCCATGTAATTTTCAGATTTGTATTTTGATTCCCCTCAATTGACTGCGAGCGTCTTACCTTGGTACCGTCAGCTGGGTTGTGCACGACAGTGGTCTGCGTTTCCTGGGGGAGGTAGGACACACTTTACCATGCAGGGATGGATGATGGATGGATGGATGGATGAATGAAGGAAGGAAGGACAAAAAAGCCACGGAATAACAACATATTCCATGACAACATACGCAACCCTAACCAAACAACACGGCTTGCTCCGTGGCTGCACGTGAGTTTTGCGCGTCCTTCCACTGCGTATATCTCCTCCTCTCTTTTACCGCACAACATTTTCTTCCACGCCAAACTCATTCAAACTTGCCAATTTTTGTGGGACATTTCTGTGTGCGCTGTGGGACAGAAAAAGGGGCCCGCCCCGCCCCGCCCCGCCCCAAACTGTTCCAACAAGGTGGACTACGACTAATAAAAACACATTACACACATAAATATTGAAAATAATGAAATCCTGATTCACACAGTAATTGAATCAATCGTAAAACTAATAGAAATGTAAAAAATAAAATGCATAATAAATAAAACATTCACACCATATCGTCAGATAATTCACTTAAAAATAGCAAAAATAAATTAAATTGTAATTTGAAAAGGTAGTAAAAATAATATCAGAATATATATAATAATACGAAGTACAATTTAAAAGAAATCCTGAAATCATAGAATTAAAATAAATCAGAAATAGTAATGGGGGTGGGGGGGGGGGAACCTACAATATATAACAAAGTACATTTTAAAGCCTGAAATCAGAGTCCAAATAGTAATACAATTATAAAAAGAAAATAAAAGAAACATCACTAAATCATACAAAATTAAGGACAAATATAAATTTACAAAAATCCGAAAAATAGGACTAAAAATGCCAAACCAAAATAGTATGTCATATTTAAATAGTATATAATATGCAATTAAAAAAAATAACAATTGTAGTCAATGAATGATCTTAAAAATAAAAAACTAACATGAACAACAATAATACAACAAAATAAAATAGCAATAAAAAAATCCTGACGTTATCGTCATTAAATAGTCATGAAATAGTATATTTACAAAAAAATACAAAAATAACATTTTGAATTTAACAAAACATGCTAAAAAAAAGTACTCAAAATACCAGAACAAAAATATATATATAATTTATATATTTACAATTCTATATTTAATAGAAAACAAAAAAATCCTAAGAATTGTAATTCAAAAACACAAATAATAAATAAAATGATATATTAAGAATGAATTTAATTGCTCAAAAATGAACCGATGTAAGATGTTTCACTTTGATGACCAACTGAGATTCGGGGACAGCTAAGATGTCCCTGCACCATAGCTAACATGGCAACGGTTTTTCTGACTTCGGACACGCTAGCGTACAAACAAATTTCAGCAATAAGTCAACGTTGATTGCGTGTGTGCGTGTGTGTGTGTGCGCGCGTGCGTGCGTGCGTGCGTGGGTTCATATGCGGGTGTGGGATGGCACAAAAAGATGCAAGGAAGGAGGACGGCGATCCAAACATGAATGAAACATAATGAAAAGTGTCACGCGGCTCAAGCGCCTCTGCGCAGGAAGACTCGTTACAAAAATGACACTGCAGGTGTCAGACACACAAAACGGACGAACGAACGAACGAACGGACAGCGAGCGAGCGACACGTGCTCATCATCTCACCATCAAACAAACACTCGAGCTGGACTTCCTTTTCTGCCAGACGAGGAGGAGGAGGAAAATAAATAAATAAATAAATAAGCAAGAAAATCATAATCAAAACAAAGAAGCCGTCACATTTCCGCACACAAAAGCTGACAGATTGAAAAAGACAAAACCAAAAGAGTGAGAAAAACAAGGGAATACGCCGCTCACAACATGAAAATATACGGATGCAGCTCAATTAGATTCCACTCGAATGTGCTAGAAAATGCTGTTTGCAGTATTTCAATACAAAAATAGGATATGCAGTGCAAAGAGAATTACATGCTATTTATTTGACCAAACCGCATCACTTTGTCTCATGAATGTCCAGTTTCTTAATGCTCACACACACAACGCGAAACGCTACAGACGGGCTAACCAATCCAGCATCCACGTCGCGTTCATTAGAAACGTTGAGCTATAATCACCAAAATTGGTATATCGTATCGTATCGTATCGTTAGCCTACGGTCAGAACTGGCTGAAGCATTTTTAAGTATTTGAATTTTTTTTTTTTTTTTTTTTTTTAAAAGTGGTTTTTTTGGAAAATGTTCAAATCTAACTTTGGCGACTGTGCTATTGGGCTAACAATGCGTGAGTTTAAGTTTTGGCACTGAACTATTGAAATAAAGATTTCCGTGATATTCTCATTGATCGAGATGCACCTGTACGTTTTGAAAACCTCGTATGGCGTCTTTCTTTCTTTTTCTTTTTTATAAATAACAACAACTCTTCATTACATCCAGAGACATTAACCACCACTAGCTTGACAAAGAAAGCAGGCTTCCGCATGAGCGAGAACATCAAATAGTCCGAAATGAGAAAGGAGGAGAGGAGCCAAAGTCAGTCAAGGTCACAGCGAGGGTGCTCGGGAAACGTACCTTGACGCCATCCGACTTTTTGTTTAACAAGGTTTTGCAAGCTGCAACACAGAAATGGCAAGAAATAAGTCAAGACGGCACAAAGACAGCAAATAAACAATCTCACAGGATGTATCCAACTGAATACGCTAGAACCTCCAAAAGGAACAAAGAACCGTTAGCCTAAGAGCATCACTGCCCAAGTCCTTTTTTCACTGACTCCCCAAAATACCAATGTGCTTTCAAAAACAAAATGTTTCTCTATGTCTGTGTATATTGTCAGTCGTCCGGGTCGTGGTCGACCACAACGTTTCAAGTGTCGAAGTTTGTTTGTTGAATTTGTCGTGGGTTTGTTATGGATCGATTGATTTTGTTTTCCAAAAACACGACACAGGAAAGGGTCTTGGTGCAAATGTCTTTCCTGAACGTTCGGGGTCCCCAACAGCACGGCACCAGAACTCACTCAGTAGCGCCCCCTGGAAAGTTGTATTTCAGTTAGTTGTGCTGCAGTTAGTTTTGCTTACAAGCATTTATGCAGGTACTTGTTTTTTTTTTTTTTTTTTTTAAACTTTTATGCGCAATATAGTATAACTGTTTAAAAAAAAAAAAAAAAAAAAAAAAAAAAAACATTGCAGTTCATTGGAGTAGGAGAATTCACTTTGTGATTTCCTCCGACTTTCCACGTTGCACTATAATGAAAAAGGGGGCTTTAATAGAATCAAACACACGTTTAGTTTGGTTGCAATATATCCTGCTCTGTGCCATATCTTCCTAAAACACAAAACCCCCCAAAAAACCTACTGTCACTGTCGACAGTTTAGCAAATTGTCACAATGGAGAATTGTTTTTATAGCAATCAGCCGTTAAAAGCAAACATTCCATTTGGAGCGTCACATTCTAGTGGGCCTCGCCTTACCTTCCGCGTTAAAGAGTTGGAAGAAAAATGGATTTATTCAAGTTAGCATTTCAAGAATGCAGGCACAATACCACCATGGTGGGGCTTCATGCGTTTGACATGCAGCATTCACTTCAAAAGACAACACTCGTACTTTGAAATTGAATACCAGCGGTTTCATCGCATTTAAAACGACATAACTCCTTGGTTTTTTTTTAACAGTACAGTGGAAATATAGTCATTTCAGTCAGATTGGCTTGCTGATCTTTTATCGGGCAGCGGACAATACTCATATCGTATTAACAATAATATTATGTCGGAAATGGTTCTTTAGCTAATAGCATCGTTTGTCTAGTCGACATGCAAACAACCGGCAGGCAGCCAAAACGGGACATTCCGCTGAGCACGTTGCATGCGCACTGGCACGAAGGCAGGCATCGGCCGGGCATCGGCCTAGAAAATGATGCAAAGGTGGCGGGAATGGGAGCGTTACGGACGCTAATAGATGCTAATATTTGGATTACAGTGAACCCTCGTTGGGTTTAGTGCATCAACCCGAAATATACTCCAATGTACCCCAAATACTTTCAAACTCATTTTACGATATTACCCTTAAAGATGGCTTCCAGAGCATTTGATTTGGGGGGGGGGGGGAACAAATGCACCAGCAATGCGAGAATAGCTTGCATCACAAACCGAAAAAAAAAAAAGATGTTCCTTTCCCCGTCGTAACTTTAGCACGTGTTTGACTCAGCGAGAAAGAAACAATCATTTCTCAAGTACGTACAGCGGTTGGTGCCTTGGGATACGACTTCTCAAAACATCGCTCCCAGTTTAAAGGAATGGCAAGATTGTTGCACTCTACAATATTGTGCTTTGTAAAAACATGCTTTGATAACATATTTGAAATGGAATGTAGAGAATAAAAAGGCTTTTGTATCATGAATAATTAATCGCCGCTCCTTCTGGTGTGCGTGACCGGCAGTGTACACTCATGCAGACAAAGTCGTACTCAACTAGTGAAAGTGACTCAGTAATCTGGAGTCATATAAATCACTTGTTGCAGAGGATAAAGAATAGAAGTGCGGCTATTGTTACATTGTCTGCACGTGTTACCGCGTTCCTTGAAATTGCCACATAGACGCACGCTGCTCTTTAGCCTGTCTCTGGTGTTTCCCATTATGTGTTAGCATTAAGTTAGCGGATTTAGTTATGTGGCCGTTTTAAATAAACAGCGTGTAATTCTTTAACCGGGAGTGGTATTAAACAGCTTGAAGCCACTTTTTGGCAAATGTATTATCAATTATGCCAAAACGCTGCTTGTTGTGAAGTGAGTTCACAGGCATGATACCGTGCTTGTATCTCCAATGTTTGCTCACAAGTCAGTCAATCAAAATCATCCAATCTCGAAAAAGTGGGATAGTGGGTCACTCGTACCTCAAGGGACCACCGTACTGTACGGTATATTGTAAAATCTGTCTTTGCGAGCCAAAATATGCGGATAAGCACTAATAGAATCGCTGTGTTTTTCAGCAAATTCTTTGAGTGACGGTCAGCAGAAAAATGGGCGAGTGGGTGAGGGTTCACTGTGTCAGGGTAAGGGACTCCATCGCATGTGCAAGATGAGGCAGGAAATCCAAGCATCCACACATGCAAAAGCACCAAAAGTTTCCTTTCTGGCTTCCGTTTATGAGATGACGACCAATCAAAAGGGGTCCGGTCGGGCCGCAGACCGCATGCCGACAAACCCGGCCGGATGCAAAGACGGCGGTAGGTGGCTCAGTTGTACCTTCCTGCGCCATGGCGGCGGTGCTGGTGGTGGCGGCGGCGGGGCTGGTGTGCTGCCGTCCCACTACGGCGGGACAGACAGGGATTCAATGTGGGGGGCCCGGGTGGGGCGGGGGTCACGGTTTGGGAGGTGGGACGGCAGCCTTGTTGAAGGACTAAATTCAAGTTTGTACCTCCGTTTGCATGCACCAAAAGAAGTGCAATTTGACATACACAATTTTGGCCTGTATTTTGCAGCTTTTTGTGAACAAATGACTGATTTGGATATTTTGTGACTGGTGCGGTCCACCAAATCCATTCTGCTGTTTGACAACAAGGAGTCCTGAGTGAAGCTACGGACCACTCGATTAGCTTTGGATCGTACGTGACTGCTGTGGTGCATTTGAGTCACACGTGTTTGTGATGTTCGACAAGAAAGAGCGCCGACTGAGTGAAAAAGCAGAGCGCTACATTAGCTTCCCCTGCTAGCCACCGTATGCTTTTCATTTGTGCTCACGAGGTAGAGTGTTTTATGTTTGTTATGTTTGAACACTTTCTTAAGGCCAATTGGATCAAAGCTCTGTTACCAAATGATTTTATTGTGGCAGGTTTCTCCTTTATGAGTCAAGATGTAGCCTTCTACGTTAGCTTCTTATGCTAGCCGCCGACGACTTGGATCTTCTTTGACTGGCGTGACGCGCAATAACTGTTTGTTTAGTGCGTTTGTTCTCACACAAGCCAGCGAGCTGACTCTCAACGGGTAAATTCAGCAGCTTTTGGTGGGAAAAAAAGGACGTTGAGTTGGAAAATATATGACTGATGTGATGCATAAGAATCATATCTAACTATCTGTGATGTTTAACAAGAAACTACGTTAGTTTCTCATGCTAGCCAGTCTTCAAGGTACTTGTGTAGTTCAGAGAACGAGACGCTTAATAGCGTTAAACCTCTCCTAAGACGGTTTGTTTTGGGTCTTTCTTCAGCGTCGCCTTTAAGCTTTCCATATGTACGGTAGGGTCCCGGCTGGAGCCGTCACTCCGTCTGGATCGATGCCGACCGATGGAAAGCAGTTGGCGGGGGCCCCTGGGAGCGGCTTTACTTCCACAGACGCATTAAAACCCCAAAGTCATTCACGCATCCAAGTCTAGAAGGCCGCTCGATTGAGGCAACGCTCTGATGTGTGCTACCCAAACTGAAGAATCAATAAGACTGGAGTCCATTTGGCCGTTTTGAGTTTTCAGAATTAGCAAATAAATATCTGCTACTTACCAGAGAAGTTCCTGGACACAAGCATCGTGGTGAGGATGGCTCCCTGCAAAGCAATTATGCCTATAAAATGATAGGAACATCAGCTAATTCATTTTGTGTGTCTTTGTGAACATCCACCTTGAGTTTTCTCCTGGCGTTGAACTTGCGCAGACACTCCACGGTCTCTTGCCGGTGCATCATGGAAGCCACGGTGGAGCGTTGCTGGAGTTGAAGTGAAAGAATGCAATAGGAGTACATTAGAATGGCAAAAAAATTCAATTATCCAAATTTAACACTTTTCAAAGCTCTTTTTTTTAAAGCCACTTCTATCAAATTGAAGACCTCTCATTTACTCCATCTTACATAACAATATTTCTAAAATTCCGACATATATACCGTAATTTCTCATGTATAATGCACTTTTCTCCCCCAAGAAATTGTCAAAAGCCAATAGTGCGCATTATACATAGGTATAGGGGAAAATGGAAAAAAAAAAAAAAAAAACCTTCACATTGTATAAATGTATGCCGCCTTCTAGAGGTTATGAAAAAGCTGTACACTTTCATTCTCATATGCCACCGCCACCTAGAGGTTATGAGAAACGTGTAGCCTACACTTTCATTCCAATATGACTGCATATATGTACAGTTGTGCGAAGAGATGTACATACCCTGGCAGAATTTGTGAAATCTTTTTTTCTTTTTTTTTAAAATAGGACTGATCACTGAACGACAACCATCATTCATTTCTTTATGGTTATGTTTGGTTTAATGATAATGCTTTTCTGAAATGCATGACAGTTTCGTTTGAATCCCGTTAAAATAAAATTAAATGTGTTTTGCCTAGCCCTTCATGTTTTCTTGAAAGAATTGTACCCATCTTACAAATTCTGCCTGGGTAATCAAACATGTGCACAGCACAACTGTGTGTTTACTCATTTACTAAATAAAAGTAGGGCTGTGAATTTCAAAATAAGAGCAAGTCAATAAAAAAGTATTACGTTTATCAAATAAAGTGCTTCACTTCAGAATAATTCTTTGAAAAAATACAGAAAATACTTCATGTTTTGATCATATGGGTAAAAGCAAAATCATGCATTGTAAAAATGCATGACACGTAGGTAGAAGGGTTTTACGGAATTTTGAGGTCAACTTGGGAGGTGCGTATTTATACATGGGTGCGCATTATACAACGGGAAATTACGGTCCATATCGTATATATAGAATTGATGAATTGCCCAGCCCTGAGCGCTGTCTGCTATCTCCAGGAAATTAATGCAATCCAGTGTCTTGTCCTCTGAAGTGATGGAAAGTGACTTTGTGAGACCTTTCCCCTCAAATGAAGTCAGCGCATGACTTCATTTGAGGGGAAAAGTGGAAAAAAGAGCGAGGACTCCAGAAGAAGAAGATGTAGTGTGCTTAACTCACGCAGACCCAAGGATGCTTGAGCGCCTGGTCGGCCGTAATCCTTTTGGCGGGGTTAATGGTTAACATTTGATTGATCAGATTCTTGGCCTCGGGTGTCACCGTGTCCCACTCTGGAGATGGGAACTGGAAAAACAGCACGTAGACAAACACACTCTATTCCAATGATTCATTACAATGACGATTATTTGGTCATTGGACTAAATTGCCTTCATTGATTAATTGGGACCGCAAAGAAAAAACAAGTAGTACTGCCACCATTTCAATATAAATCATCAAGATACAAATCCCACAGACTTCATTGCTGCCAGAAAACTAGAAATCAGTCCAATGCAAAATCACAAAAATGAAGTCATCCCACTCGATTTGTCAGTGGCTCATTCGAGGTGTGGCGTTTATTCATTGAAGCGATAAGCGGTTTACTCTCAAAGAGGAGGCCACTATTTGCGTGAAATCTGTATTTCCGCTCGGAAAATGGCACCGAGGTCACGAGAACTTGGCATGTAAGAGACAAATGCACTGACGTCGTACGCTCCAGCCTTGATCTGCTGGTACAGTTTGTGCTGGTCCTCGTCCCAGAAGGGAGGGTAGCCCACCAGCAGGATGTACAGGATCACGCCTGACGCGCGCACACACACACACACACACACGCACACAGGTCAAAATGACGGCCTACGTGTTCGTTTGAAATTGGTCAAATGGAGGCCATTGATACTGACCACACGCCCAGATGTCCACGGGCTTGCCGTACGGGTCCTTCCTCAGCACCTCTGGCGACAGATAGCCTGGAGTTCCTGCAAAGCCTGCCCACACGGAAACAGAAGCGCAACTTTAGTTCATCCATTCAGCATTTATTTTATGTTGAAAACAATCTGGAATTGATCATTTTTATTTCTAGATAAATATCTCCTTCTAATGGTTCACGTAATCACTCCGATTATCATCATCGTTGGCAAAATCTCGCCATGAGATGTTTCGAATCTGCTAGACATTTTGACAGAATGCGCAACCTAGCAGCATACACAGGAAGCCCACGCACCGGTTTTCTCCGTTAGGCCACGTGATGTTCCGCGTATGGCAGATTCCCGCGCTTCGTCACTTAGCCAGAGTTTTTCCACTTTGGAACGCAATCGCGTGTTTTGACGGGACTTTGGACCTACCGAACCAGGCCTGCTGGTCCCCCTGCACTTCGATGGCCAGGCCGAAGTCAGCCAGCTTCACTGCCGCTCCCTTCATCTTACTGGCCAGGAGGAGGTTCTCCGGCTGGAGGGGAGGGGACACAAACAAACAAACAAACAAACCAAAACACACGCACACGGCACACGGCACATCAGCGCCCATGCAGTCGGATGCCTAGCTAACACGTTGACTGGCGAATGCACGTTTCCATGCCGCAGCCGACGCGAGATAAATAATGAGTCGTTACTGCAGCAGCTGGGTGACCTCGCCCCAGGGTTACCATGGCAACCCAGCCCAGACGGCCCCCCGCCCCCCCTGTTTATTTAATTCATTATTTCTCTTTTTTTTTTTAAATCAGGCAAGCAAGCCCCGTCGACACCACGGAGGCAAACCGAGGACACGTTTCGGCGACTGGCGGCTGAAACCAGTGCTTGCATTTGACACTTCAAATCAACAGGGGGCAGCGGCGAGCACTTGAGTTGCCATTTGAATATAAAAGAAGAGATTATAATGATACTATTTCGCAACTGCTGTGGGTAGTTTTCTGAGACATGACGTCATCAAACGACTTCCGGCTTGACTTTCATCACAGTGGAATACAAAAAAAATATAAACTTTCGTCAGTATGTGACAAAAGTCCCATTTTTGTATGACATTTTTTTTTCCCATGGGACAAGACTGAAGAAATAACACTTGTGTGCAGCTCGTATAAAAGTGCACATTTTGTATCCACTCAAAACAGACGGCCATCAATGTCTAAAGCACTGGCAACAAAAGTGAGTACACCTCTCAGTGAAAATGTCGAAATTTGGACCAATGAGCCATTTTCCTTCATCATGCAACACAGTGTTAACAAGGTCTGAATTTTGTGTGAAAGAGGCTTGTGAAGGTCTGAAGGAAGTCAACCTGGCAATCTCAAATTTCCCGGCGTGCTTTGTCAAAGGCAAAGACAACTCAACGCTCGCTCTTCTGTTGTGGCAATTCGATGGGAGAGTCTTCCGAATGCCTGAAGGAAGTTGACGTGGCGATCGCAAATTGAATGTGAACTTCCACTGGGTTCTGTGTGAAAGGCACAGATGACCGAACGCTATCTTTTCCATTGCGGCAATTTTGCAGGATCCCTGCGCAAGAGCCGTCCTGAAGATTTATTAGGGGAGGGACGATCGTTCGCTATCCTTCACTGTGTCGTTAGCACGTCACAACACAGCGGATGAGGTCAGAATGCGGTCGCGGGTGAGTCATTCCGCCTCGGCGGGAGGTTGGCGCGGGGCGCGGGGCGCGGGGGGGCGGGGTGCGACCGTCACACGACATCATGTCATGCTGCGCCAAAAACAGCATCTGTCCCGCTGTCGTCATGCTCGTCCGGAAGAGGAGGAGGCGAGTAGGAGGAGGGTTGCAGTCGGGTACGGCGGGAATGACGAGTAAGGGCGGCGCAGGAGAGGAAAAAGAACGCAATCGTGTCAGAATGTCTCACCTTCAGGTCCCGGTGCACGATGTCATGCTGGTGGATGTGGCTCACGCTCTCCAGGATCTGATTGATGCAGTGGCTGCACGCACGCACGCACACACACACACACAGGCTATACTTCCTTCAAAACATCGGATGAGTTCTCCATGAAGGGTTAGGGTTATTATCTTTGTTTTGAATCAAAATAAGACATTTAGAAAACAATGACCATTTTTGCATATTTTGGCTGTAACGGACCAAAACCAAAACATCAATTCATGTTTGTGCATTTTCCTCACTGTCAATTTGTAACAATGTCCTGCTTTTGAATGAATAATGATGAAATCAGACTTCCCACAACAAGGAAAGGGAAAAAAAAACAAAGCCCTTCATGGGCCGTGTGGGAGGATTTCCTGTTTCCTTTTTCAAATGTAAAAAGCAGATTGCGTCCCTTTTAATTGTGAGCGTGCGTTCCGCGGGTGGTGCTGCTCGTCAACAAACGCTCATGCCACCGCTTTGGGACTTATTCCTAAAATGGCATTTAGAGGGCCGCATGTTGACACGGTGCCAGGAAACCAAAAACAACAAGGCGCAAAGGGCGGCATGAGCAAGACGAGGGCATCGATCGCGACGTACCTGGCGTCTGCCTCGCTGTAATATTCTCTGGCGACGATGTCCTCGAACAGCTCGCCGCCAGTCACCCTGCACAGACGCACGCGCGCATCAGTTCGTATTCATAAATCCATATGAACTGAAAGCGTATGGCATACGCCGCAAGATTAACACATTGTGTCATCTTTGACAGAAAGAAAAATGCACTATATCTATCACAACTAAATCTTTTGATTTCTGTACATACAAATTTGCAGAAATATACACAATTATGCAATTCAAATTACAAAAATGTCATATATAAACATTATTTTACATGATGTAATTAAAGAAACACACTATTTCACAATGTGCTTTTATTCAAATGAACCTGAACATGTTTATTATTTGATTTATTTATTGTTTTTTTTTGGGGGGGGGGGGGGGATATATATTTGTGACACCAATGCAAAAAAACAAACAAAAAAAAACAAAAAAAAGTCACGGAATTGTCCAGAAATGTTAAAACAATAATGCTTAAAAAAACATTTGCTACATAATATCTTATAATGACAAAATGAAATTGTATTTTGTGGGAAAAAGTTTGCAAATAAATTCCACCTTTGTTTTCACTGCCTTCCAGCCTTATTCTTAAATGGATTAAATGGATTTTTTCACTCATAAATTCATAGTGACAAAAATATTTTGGTAAATTGTGCATGTTTCTTACACATTAAAAAAAAGCTCCAATTTAGAAATGCTCCATAAATACGGAGTGAATCAAATAAAAGAAAAAGATTTTGGAAATTTTTGCACGTTTCTTGAAAATAAAAACAACTCACAATTCACTTTTTCCCCCACACATTTTGCATATTACAAAATGCTTTAAAACCAAAAAACAAAAAAAAACCTCAAAATTCAACATAAAATTATCCATGCAAACAATGTGAGAGAAAGTATTTTACAAATTTTTGTACATTTCCTAAAAATAAAAAGAACTCCTATTTCACCCCTTCACTTTTGTCACGTTGTTATGTTACAACCTTATTGCAGAGTCGATTACATCCTAATTAAAATAGAATAAAAAAGGGAACAATAAAGAAATGATTTGTCAATGACGTCATGGTGTCCCAGGATTTCCCAAGACCGCCGTCACATTAAATGCAGCGCTCCTGGACAGTAGAGAGTCATACTGTATCTGCACTCGATTGGCTATCGCTATGGTAGGCAATGTTATAGTCTTCATTTAGTTGATTTCATTGTTATTTGCGGCGGCATAATTCATAGTAAAAATGCAATGTGTGTACTTACAGGTCAAAGACGAGGTAATGGAAGCCTTCCTCTGAGATGCTGTCATGGAGTCGAACTAGCGCAGGAAGAATAGGAGCAAACTTTCATTTATGTCGAGAAATCAGGTCGATATTTCATGGGCAGGGTCGTCGGACAATATTTTCTTTCCGCTCGCGAGCGCAAACTTGAGATTCAAGCGCAGCAGTTTGGAAGATAGTCAACATTTAAAAAAAAAAACTCTTCAACGTTTGACATTTTCCTGTCAAACTAAACATAAAACAAAGAAAATGGCACCTGTATTTTCAACGACCAAATAACTGCCTTAGGAATGCCCTAGCTAGCTCAATGCTAACACATAATGGAAAACAGCAGAGCGTTTGGAATCGATATAACCCTTGAAGCCATGGATATTTGAACACAAATGGTAGAGCAGCACATGCAGACAGACAATATCACAATACTGTCAGGCATATATTCTTGATCTTCTGTGAAAAATGAGCAATATTATTGCACCTTACTCAGTCACTGAGAGCAGTGGTGACTCTTCCTTATTTGTGTCAGTATGACCGTATTTTACCACCCCACGGTAAAGAAAGAAAGAAACACATTACAAACAAATTGATTGGATTTTTTTTTTGGGGGGGGGGGGGGCCCTGGAAGAGATGAATGTCAATTTCTATTCATTTCAATCCAAATGTATTATGATTCTTATTATTTGGCTGGATAACATGACTCCATGTTTTGATATGAGCCATTTTTTTGTTGTTGTCACGACACGAGTGCGCGAACACTCACCAATGTTTGGATGTTTGAGCAGACGACAGATTCTTGCCTCTCGCTCCAATTTCTGGTGATCTGAAGGCAGCGAAAGACAAACAGTATATATTTCCTGTTATACAGATCTCTACGGGGTGTGGCACAATCCAATGCGGAAACGGGAACAAAATGAAGCCAATGTTAGGAGATTGGTCAAAATTCTCCACCGTGACCATATTCTTCCACGAATTTCCATTTTCCCTGAAGCGCAACGTCGGACAGACGTCCCAAAACGTCCATTTTGTGCCCTTGTCGCAGACGCCAGGATGCCCGAAAGACACACTTTGCGAGCGAAAAGGCCCGCAGCTTTTTTTTGGGGGGGGGGGGCTTTTGTCGAGCTCGCACAGGAGGAGGGACAGACGGCTGCGTATCGTCTTTGCACACACTCCGGCAAATGGCGTTTTGCACTTAGTGAAATTAGTCTTGTGGGTGTGGCTTTAATATAATCATGGTCTGTTAATGATTCTAATGGGGAGGCGAGGATGTGTGTACTTCTGCGTGTGTGTGCAGATGCATGTTTGTTTAGGTATCGACTCGCCCGTTCCCATTTATTCCGCATTTTGCTGTTACAGCCATATAGCAAAATTGAGCAAATACGTTATGCGCACGGAATTTCCATCGGCGAAAATGATGCGGTATTATGTGAAGAATTTTGAGAATGGAAGTGAATGGAATCCATTTTGGAATATAGCTGGAACATAAAATGTGGGGAAAGTGAAGCGGGATCAAAATGGGCGCCGCCAAAGTGAATGAATCATTATTCATTCACTTTGGTATTATAGCTTATGCTGAGGGGAAATATTTTATTTAATTCATTTATGAGTATGGCTGTAACATAACAAAATGTGACAGTCGGTGAATAATTATGCAGATCAGAAAGTTGAGTTCGTAGATGGGAAACGTGCATACATTTTAAATGCACGTGTTTTTTCTCTCTCTTTGTATTCATGGATCATTTTGTGTGGAATACTTAGTTACGAAAATGAATTCCTTTTGGGATAAGACTACATACTAAGAAACTAGTTGGTTTTTTTAAATCAGTAAAAATTTCCAAAATATTTTTTTTCACGTCATATTTATGGACCATTTAATGTATCATTTTGAGTGAAAAGATGAATATGGCTATAAGATAATAA
Organism: Phyllopteryx taeniolatus; assembly: GCF_024500385.1. Taxonomy (NCBI): domain Eukaryota; kingdom Metazoa; phylum Chordata; class Actinopteri; order Syngnathiformes; family Syngnathidae; genus Phyllopteryx; species Phyllopteryx taeniolatus. Next base: position 24,579,219 of record NC_084512.1, read on the forward strand.
AAGGTGGAAAAAGTGAAGCAGGGTGAATGCACGTGCAAATTGTAGCCATTTTTTTATTTTGATTTGGAAAAAAACATTTTCCCCTGTGGATTTACAGACCATTTTGTGGAGAATTTTAAGCAAATCAATGGATTTAATTGATTTTAAAATAGGGCGTTAACACAACAAAATGTGGAGTTAGTGAAGGGGGTGAATATTTTGGACATTAGTTTTTAAAAAGTCTGGATTTTCGATAAGACCTGTAACAAAACGGAGCAACGTGAAAAGGCTGAATACTTTTTTTTTTTTTATAAATAGTGGCGGCTTTCTTGGGTGTGTAGCGCATCGTTTCCAGCAGAGCGTCATCGGTCGAGCCCATCAGCCACTCGCTGTCCCCAACTGGAACACATGTGCTGCTTACATGGACAAAAACATCCGTGTGGGGTTTTTTTTCCTCATTTGACATAGATGAAAGCCCGGCCGCCCCACCCGTGGATTTGAGTTTTGCAAAAAAAAATAAAATAAATAAAAATATATCTATATATCTATATAGATATATATATATATATAGCTATATATATAGCTATATAGATATATCTCCATAATTCTAGCTGTAGGGACCCAGTGGCCAAGATGACTGGGTGATGATCTAAATAAAAAAAATTTAAAAAAAAGAAGAATTGAGGAAGTCATTGGAGGAGTCACGGGAGGCTTCTCACACAAAATTGAACTCCGCCTAGTTGCACACCCGAGGCGGGGACTCGAGTCCTACATTCGCTGACTTTTGACGAGACTTGACAATATGTGAAAAGACTCGCAACTGGACTCGGACTCGGACTTGAACAGCAGTGACTCGTGACGTGACTTGAAAAGACTGGCTACTTTGACCAAGCACCGAAAAAGCAACACTTTGTAGGATTCCATATTTACAACTGTATGTGCAACTCACTGCAAAAATGTCGATCAGCCTCGTAGTTTGCTTATAAGGGTTCAATGCACTTGCTGATCAAATTTGTTTTGAGAAATAAATATGCATTATAAATGTAATATATCATATAACACATTCATTCAACAAATATTTCATAGATATTCAAATCTGTTTTATTTTGTTGGTAAAATGACTCGAAAGGAGTCCAAACTCAAATTTTCGGACTTGAGACTTGACTTGGAAAGGAATGACTCGTTCCCACCTCTGCCAACTAAATGTAGCAGCAATCGTCAGTGCGATGACTACACGTCACGTCACGTCACGTCACGTCACATTCCGGTCCGGTGCCCCGCGGCCGCGGTCGTCACTGCGTGTTTTTCATCAGGCGGTCTCGTTCGGTCGGGTTTCAGAGCAATCGGAGCTGACGTTCCCGCCTGCGCTATAATTGGCCCATTTCGACCGCTCGCATTCCGAGACACGCCTGCGAAAAAGACAAGGCTCCTTTTTTTTTTCCCCCCCCCCCGACAGCTTGATTACGGCGCCGATTGACAGGAGGCCTCGGCGGCGAAAACACCGACGGCTTCTGAAGGGACAGTTCGCAGAGATTATTGCGCGCTTCCGACACAAAAGACAACAATTGGCGACAGAGGTCAGAGGTCAGAGGTCTCATTTCAAGGCTGCAACGCAATCCGCTTGATTTGGATTTGATGAAATCAAAGTTCAATATTAGCATGATGACCAAGACACCCTCGGTATTAAATTAGATGTTTGAAGAACAAACAGGTTCTGCATTAACAATCCATGCTAAGTTTCATATCAACTGAATATTGCAGATTTGTGTTATTACATCAAAATGCATTATGAAAAAATACAGCATATTTATGATGTTTTTTTTCTCATTGTTTAAATGTGTTTTTTGATTGAATATACATCTACTTTTTGATGTTGCTGTATAGTGATTATGAATAACTAAATAAATCCGACGAGTATCGTAGTCCGAATTTTGGTGTCGTGACAAAACTATTTGCCAGGTTCGTGTGGCAAAACTAACTCGTTTTTGGCAGGGACGGCGTGAACATTGCGGAAGACTGCTCGAAAGTGACTTGTGGGTAAATGAAACAAAAAGTTAGTGGGCTTGGGTGGAAACGGGGTAGACCATTTGGCCTCCACTTTGCATCGTTAACGTTGTTTTGAGGAGGCAAACCGCAAGCGCACCCACATGATGCACACCCTTTTACGACTTAATGACGCTTAGGCCAACAAGAACGATTAATGCCACGACACGATTGTATTCATTTATCCATGTTCCTTCTCCTCGTTGCCTTTCGTAAAGCGGATGCCGACATTCGGCGTCTTTGAAAAACGAGCCACTTAGCAACTCACGGGGAAAACAGAACCCTTTAGCTATTGATTTTCAACTTTTTTTTAAGATAATACTGACAATAATATTTTCAACTCAAAATAAGATTCCAAAATAAATTACATTTTTTTTTTATTGTTTGTTGAATGTAATTATTTTTTAAATTCCAAATAGGTTTATATTAGAATATTCCTTTTATTTTTAAAGCAATTTTAACATTTAGCATTTGAAAGCAAAAGCTTGAAAATGGATCATTATATTTTCTTTAATAGTAAAAAGAAATGTATTTTTAAAGTCAAATGAATATATGTTGACATTTTAAAATGTTTTGGATTTTTTTTTAATGACTTCAAAAAGCTGCTGAATTTGATATTGTAATAAAATAAAGGTTGTACGATTTAGAAAAACATGGAAATTAACATTTTAAATGGAATTTTCATTATGTAAAGAACATTTTTTTTTTTTTTTTTTTTAAGTTTTAGAATAATATTTTCATACCTAAAATGAATGGTTGTTTAAAATGTATTATGTTCATACAAAATTATATTCCAAATAAATAATAATAATAAATTAAAATCTATGATCTTTTTAATAATGAAAAAGTTGTATTTTTAAGTCGAACATTATTTTATTTAGATGTTAATAAAAATCATTTTAAAACTACATTTTAAAAAGCTATTGATTTTCATTTTGTAATCAAATAAAATAAAAGTATTGTTTTTAACGAAAACACTTGAACATTTCAGAAAATGTAAATGCAATTCATAAGAACAATAATAATAATAATAATAATACATTTTTAAAAAGACATAAAATGTGTATTTTTTGTTGAATTTGATATTACTAATTAGATAAGAAAAAAATACAATCTCTGATCATATCCAGTAAGTGTTGAAATGCGAAAGTGTTAACAGTAAAAGGTGACATCATTCAAGGCGCTCCTGTGACAAAAGAGAGATTGCGATGAAATGAGGCGATTAAGCGAACGCCATAAGTCGCGGATAACCGGGCGGGAGGTTTTTCAGGCCCCGAGGCTTCAAAGAGGGTCACTGAGGAAAAGTACACTCACTGCTGAAAGCACCCAGAAAACCGGAAGTGAACAAAAATGACACTATGAACTGCTCCAGTTGTGTTTTTATGCACTACTTGCGGACAGACCGCCGAAGGCTGACGACGTACAAAGTGGCCCATTTTGTCAGCGTGTTCATATTTGGAACGTTTTCCACTCAGCAAACACGAGCAGTCCGAAGAATTTACAAGGCAAGTGTGCTTGCGACGTTAGCTTTGCTTAGCATTAGCGTTCAGAGTCCACACAATGCGGGAGTTCATTCTACGGGGTTTGTTTCGATCGTCGCAAAACATTCTCGATTCCGAGGAAATGAGGAACCATTTCGAGCCCGCTCAAAGAACGAGCGCTCGTACTTGCGGCGTGCCAGAAATTTGCTCGGCCCAACCGGCGACCTCGTACAAACGTTCGCGTTCAAAATGCAGACGATGGAAATGATGACTTCGTGACGTGCGAAACGGAAACGGAGATGGAGATGATGGCAAGACGTGGCATCTGTAAAGCTGGCCTTTAGGGTGTAGTGGATTTATTCCATCCGGGACAAACACAACCGGGCCACGTGTCGCCTTTCTTTTACACGGGAAGTATTATAAGAAATAAATACTTGATTGGAGGGACGTTCGCTAGCACCTCTTTTCAGACTGACACCAGCACGAGTATTCCCGCCGCGAGTCGTTTGCATCCAGAAACTTTCAATTCACACAATAACAGATCATTGCGAAGGGACCTCTCTTTCTTCCTTCCTTTCGGACGCGCATGATGACGATCGGCCGACGCGTCACGCCGACTGCTGGTGAGCAGGACGACCCGGAAGCCTTCACGAGTCCTCGATACTTTGAACTGAGGTCGCGACGGGCCGCACGCCGAGAGCTGCCATCGCTCCCTTTATTCCAGTATTGATTTGGAGCGGATCGCGCTCATTCAAAGCAAGATCGAGTGCTTTAATGTGGACTCTTTCCATCTTAGCGAGCTCTCCACGTTTTACTTTTGCATTTTCAGTCCGGCCAAAGACTTTTGGGTGTGTGTGGCACAAAGCGGTCACGAAAGGGGAAGTGTGGCGGATGACTTGAATATCAAAAGTGGTGAGAGCGTGTGGTCCGATTGAAGCGATAGCAAGTGAGGAAGGCTGCCTCATCGCGCTTCCTTTCATTTGGACAAGTTGCGTTTCCTCGTGCCGTCGTTGGGTTTCGGCCATTCCGGACTCGTCGTCGACGGAGATATTTGACGAGTCCCAGATGGAAGGAGCGACACGGAGAAGTGGCCCGGGACTCGCGGAGATCCTGCCCGCAGCAAAAAAAAGAAATCATTTGAATTCTCTCTCTTTCCGCTCACATCTCACTCTCTTCTTTCGCTTGCGCTGGAACAATTTCCTTCTTCTCTGTCTTTTTGCTCACTCACTTCTCTCTTTTTTCGTCTTTCTTTTGCCACGCTCTCTTCTCCTGCTCTCGGTTCTATTTCCCCTTTTTCTGTCTCTCTCTTTTCATTCTCTGTGTATTTCCTCTCATCCGTCTTTCTCACGCTCCCTCTCCTCTCTTTGCTTTCTGTCACATTTCCACCTCTCTTCTCTTCTCTTCTCTTCCAAGCGTTTTTTGGCCGTTACGTCGGCTCCTCGCGCTAGCCGCCGGCTGGTTCGCCGTCTCTCAACGGCGTGAAAGGGTCCGACGCGCCATATGAACCCCCCGACGGGCGGCATTCATTGCTCCATTTATCGTTATGTAGATCGGAAGAGCGTCACCGGATTTGCCCATTTTGCCCAATTTCTTTCTTTCTGGTGTTATTGCCATGCGGATGTTTGCGAATAGGAGCCTGCACGATACAATATCGATATTCATGCCAAACAATCAAAAGAAATGAAAACATTGGGCGGAGCGTGTGCCTTTCGTTTACAAGGTGCGAACGAGACTTACGGCGGCAGTAATCAGACTTTGCAGCTAAGCGCGTTAGCGAGCGCCAACGGATTCCGATGATTTCTTGCACCGCTCGGACGAAAGTCATCAAAAGAGCAAGAGAAGGTCCGCGCGCGAGATCCTATCAAACCGAGACGTCGAGCTGATGCGCTTTTCCTCAGGTTAGCTTCACAATTGTCGCTTGATCAAATTTGACACATTTCTCGCGGATCTAAAAAGTCTACACACCCCCTGTCAAAAATGCCAGTTTTTTTTCTTATATATATATATATATATATTAAACAAAAGATAATTCATTTGAAAATTGTTTCCACCATTAGATGTAGATATATATACATAGATATATATTAGGTGTGGTTCATCATCTCAATGCCAAAGAGGAAAAAGAAGAAACCCAAAACTGCCTTCTGTTTTCTCTCTCTCCCTCTTCCGTCTCTCTCGCAACCTCTCTTTTCTGTCACTCCCTCGCTCATTCCTCCTTCTGTCCTCACTCGACTTTTCTCCCTCTCACTTTGGCTCCCTCCCTCTGTGTTCTTCTGCTGGGATTCGCTTTCGAACGGTCACGTGATGGCCATTTCCTTTTTCTCAAGCGACAACAGCAGCGCTCTTCTTGGCCAAACCAGGAAGCACAGAAAGAAATCCGAAGTGTGCGTTTTTTGGATTGTTTTGCTCTCGAGTGTCAAAATCGGAATAGGAGTCACGCAATAAATCCAAAGTCCAAAAGGAATGGAATCGGACGGATGCCTTCAGATCACAATCCAACCTCTCGTCCACGCGGAGGGAAACGTGACGCATATTAGCTGTCTGCAAACTATCGTATCAAGGCCAATTTCAACTTGTCAATGTCCACTTTCAACGTGAATCGGGCACTCGGCGACTCAGCCGAGCGTCTTTTCGCCGTCGAGGAAAGCGTGCGGAACGCGGCAAGGAAGCGGCTGCTTTTTCGGAATTCCACTCGTGGAAAAAGCATTCGCGGACTCACCTCTGGCCGACAGCTTTTTGGTGTTGATGATCTTGGCGGCGTACTCCTGCCCCGTGGACTTTTTCACGCAGCGCCGCACCACGGAGAAGGCGCCCCTGGAGGCGAGAAATCCACAACGGAAGTTTCACACAGGCAACAGAACTTCGACGCCAGCACAGAAGAGTGCAAAAGGTGTGCGGTTGGAACTGCAGAACCAGAAGATGAAGTTTGACACTTGTCATCCATGCAATTTAGGACGATGGGGAGAGTTTGACCCTGGAACAGACCAACTGAGGTGACATTATTTTGTACTCGTTTTCTTTCCCCAGCGGTCCCATTATTGAGCGGCGATGGCTTTACACTTGCACAACAGTTGAGGACATCAAAATGGCGCATGTGCATTTTGCCCCCGATGAATCGACTTTCCAAAGAAAAAAAGTCAACTCGGTGTCACTGAACGCCTCGCGGGTTTCACTGCCTAACCTTCATGAGCAAACTGGCTGTCAACAGGAGGAGACTGCACAACAAGTAGTCGCTTCCGCTGGCCTGCTCGCATTTGGAGGCTAATGGCGGTGCGGAGAGATTAAGACAGCAGCTTTGCGGCCTCGTCGTCGTTTGTGTGGTCATCGCGCGCGCGCAAAATGGGTGCAGCAGAAGGGTCGTGCTATACCCAAAAAAACAAAAAACAAAAAACGTGCAGTCCTGCATGCAAAATATAATAAGGTATCAGTGCGCCAAAACAGCATGGTGCCTGTGTGCAGGAGAGAGGATGCCAGCAGGCTGTGCGCCCCCCGATGGGGTGGGGGTCCTGGAAGAGGGGTGGTGTGGGGCTTCGCCACCAAGTTTCAGAAGCCCAACATGGCGCAATGCACCTCGAAACGCCGCGATTGGGGATTAAAGAGCAGGCGACACTCAACGAGATGGAGCACAGAGCAGACAGAGAGAGAGAGAGAGGGGGGGGGGGCGGTCGGTAAAGGAAGGGGGTCGCTTACTTCCCGAGTTCCTCGTAGAGCTGGTATTCATCCGTGAAGCGGGTTGAGGTGAGCACCGTGGCCATGTTGGAGGGGACAAGGGGGGGGATCGCGAAGGCTGAACGCCACAGAAGAGCCTTGAGCTCCGCGCGGGGGGGGGCGGGGCGAGGAGCCGGAGCAGACCGAGATCGTCTATTAGCGCGAAGAAGCTCTGCTGTGGGCAAACAACGGTCCGGGGGCCATTTGCCATCCCTTTTTCAGCAGTCCGTAGCCAAAATGCTAGTTAAAAAAATAAGAATAAAAGAGGTGGAGTTGGGCAGCGTAAAAACTGTTGGCATTGAAAAGAATGGGTTCATTCTTTTTTTTTTTTTTACATAGGCTACTGTAGAGCCGTGGTTCTCAACTGTTGTCACCCTGGGACCGACATTTCCCCATTATCCCGACTCACATTTTTTATTCAAGTTAAAAAAATATATCGAATGAAAAATCTAAAAAAAAAAACTCCTAAGTCTGTCAGTTGTGTCTCAAGACATAACTGTATTATTATTTGTTAGAAAATTAGAATTTTATGCAAACAGGAAGGGGCTCAGGGTTGATCCCTGATGCAGTCCCACCTCCACCTTAAATTCGTCTGTCACACCTCACCGCTGTTCTGCTGCCCTCGTACATGTCCTGTATTATTCTCACATACTTCTCTGCCACTCCAGACTTGCGCATGCACTACCACAGTTCCTCTCTGGGTACTCTGTCATAGGCTTTCTCTAGATCTACAAAGACACAATGTAGCTCCTTCTGACCTTCTCTGTACTTTTCCATCAACATCCTCAAGGCAAATAATGCATCTGTGGTCCTCTTTCTAGGCATGAAAGCGTACTGTTGCTCGCAAATACTCACTTCTGTCCTGAGTCTAGCCTCCACGACTCTTTCCCATAACTTCATTGTGTGGCTCATCCACTTTATTCCTCTGTAGTTGCCACAGCTCTGCACATCACCCTTGTTCTTAAAAATGGGCACCAGCACACCTTTCCTCCATTCCTCCATTCCTCAGGCAACTTCTCACGCGCTAGAATTCTATTGAACAAGCTGGTCAAAAACTCTACAGCCACCTCTCCTAGATGCTTCCGTACCTCCATAGGAATGTCATCAGGACCAACTGCCTTTCTAACTTCCCCCTTACTAATCATCGCCACTTCCTGGTCCGCCACACTTGCCTCTTCTACTCTCCCTTCTCTCTCATTTTCCTCATTCATCAACTCCTCGAAGTATTCTTTCCATCTAGCTAGCACACTGCTGGCACCAGGCAACATATTTCCATCTCCATCCTTAATCACCCAAACCTGCTGCGCATCCTTCCCATCTCTATCCCTCTGTCTGGCCAGCCTGTATAGATCCTTTTCTCCTTCTTTAGTGTCCAACCCGCCATACACGTCATCATATGCCTCTTGTTTGGCCTTTGCCACCTCTACACCTTTGCCCCGTGTCGCATCTCAATGTATTCCTTTCGCCTCTCCTCGGTCCTCTCAGTGTCCCACTTCTTCTTAGCGAACCTTTTTCCTTGTATGATTTCCTGTACTGTGAGGTTCCACCACCAAGTCTCCTTCTCTCCTTTGCTGCCAGAAGATACACCAAGTACTCTCCTGCCTGCCTCTCTGATCACCTTGGCTGCGGTGGTCCTGTCTTCTGGAAGCTCCTCCTGTCCTGCCCCTAAACTTCTCGCCTTACTGCCTTTGCACCCGGTCTCCTGGACACACAATATATCGACCTTTCTCCTAATCATCATGTCACCCAACTCCGGAGATTTTCCTGTCATAGTCCCGACATTCAAAGTCCCCACATTCAGTTCTTGGCTCTGTGCTTTCCTCTTCTCTTTCTGCCAAAGAACCCGCTTTCCACCTCTTCTTCTTCTTCGACTTCGACCCACAGTAGCTGAATTTCCACCGGCGCCCCCGCAGGTCGACGGCGCCGGTGGCCATGACCGATCCGGTATGGAATTCTTTGGAAGAACGCTCATATTTGTTTGGCAAAGTTTTAAGCCTAACGCCCGTTTATCCGGCCTACGGTTTGCACTGGCTTGTGCCCCCCTTTAGGGCTGCATTTATCTGAAAAATAAAAGAATAATCAATAAAAAATAACGAGAAATATATTCAAATGTATGTTCTAGATTAGCATGAATGATTTCAGAGTCTGATCATGTGCTCTTACCAAGCATTTCTGCTAAGGTAAAGAAAGTAATTGTCAGAGTAAGACCTCTCTATCAGAGCTCATCTACGGCCGCGGTAGTGTAATTCCATGGTTTCCAACGCGCAGCAGCTCCAGGGTCAGTTTGAGGCTCGCTACTCTCATCTTAACCCAAACCAATCTGACTCGACATCAGCTGATGTGGTCGGCGTCCTCCTTTCAACGAGCTGAGACGAATGCCGCAATATTGTCACGTTTTTGCTGCACTGACACCAAGCCGAATAACGTGGGACGCTTTCCCTTTGCTCTCTTGTCAAGCATTTGAATGCCATGTGCGCCCTAAGAAAGGAGCAACGATTTACTGCTAAATACGGCCGTGAAAAAACTAAACAAATGGGGATCGTTGAAGGCCCTCTTGATAGTCCGCTGCTGCCAAGTACAGTACATTAGCGCTGGAACTCGCTCGTTACACTCCGTAACGACGCAGTCGTTGTGCTCATTTATGTCTCGGCTTAAACCCCCGGCCGCTGTAGCGTCACCCCGAAGGCTGTGACACGCGAAACAAGCCTAACCCCGCCTCTTTTTTAGCCTTTATTCTTCACACCAAATGATGAGCAGAAACAAAGGGGCCTACGATCACACCTGTTTGAGTCATCGTCGTCGGCATGTGTCAATGTCGATTATTTCAATTTCGTGTCGTTTTCGAGAACCGCGGCAGGTCATTTAACCAAGGACCGACCGAAGTGGAATGCTGAAAAGTATTCCATACTCCTCGCTTCTCATGCAATGGACCGTTCCATTTCCTCGCCGCGCAGGCTTGATTCAGCCGCGGAGGACGTCGTCGAGACGGCAGTGCAGAGTGACACGCCCGACGCTTTTCAACGATACATTTTGGGATGGTAAAAACGTCGAGACGATTCACTTGCTCTTTGGAAAGATTCGAAGGCCTCCATCTCGCTGAGGAGATTGGCAAATGTTCTCAAGTTGACGATCAAGACCGCGAATACGCCTCGGGGGTCGCAATGCGCTTTTCCAAGCTTTATCTCGTGCTTCGACGCTCCTCCCCCGAGCGCTGAGGTAACAGACTTCCATGGAAGAGCGGTGTTGCCGAGGCCAAAGGGGAACGAGTCACTCAGCAAGAATGTTTGCCGTTCAGACGCTTTTTCCGCCTTCCTCTCTGACCGCTGACGGTTGACGTGTCCTCGCTAAAGCCGCACGAGAGGCCTCGAAAGCGGAGAAAACGCTCGCGCGAGCAGCGCAATTTGGGAGATTGTCGTCTCCGTGGCCGGCAAAGCTGACAGAGAAACCGACACATCTGTTCCTGTAGCGACATAATGTGTGGTCTATATTGTATCGTGAATATCCATTTCAAATGATTCCTTATTTGAAATGTTCAACATTTTGTAACCGAATGCAACGGTTTGTCCCTCCGGAACTTTTCTCCCATTCCTTTCATTCACATTTCAGGCTTCGGTAGCTTTAGAATCATTGGCGAAGGTGATGACGTTTGATATCGCGCCGAGCACGATGATCTTCGCGAAGGCCGAACCGGAGCGCTGGATGTCGTCCCCGCGGACGTCCCCCGCCGAGTATCGCGACGTTCCCTTTTATCGGGAGTTCAAAGGAGCCGCTGAGAACTGCATTTTTTCGCCATTTCAGCTCCAATTTGGGACAGTGGATTATTGCGCTCAGCATCAGCGGGCCGACGTCCCATAACGTCAGGCCCAAAGATCGCTATCAGGCTCAGAAAGTTGGTCAGTCATGCTTTTTGTGGGGCTGCCAGCGCAATTGAATGTTAGCGATCATCTTTCATGAACTCTATTGACCTACTTGATGGACGTTTGGGCTCACTCAATTCTCTTCCCAATACTATTTTGTTGCTTTTCTTTGTGGCACCGCGAGGAAAAGGCACAGTTAAGTTCAGCCAACGATGGATGCGACAGCTCCCGCCCACCTACTTGATGTCATCGTGTGTGCGCGTGATGTGATGCGATGCGATGCGATGCGTGGGCACGCGTTTGTGCGACACCTCCTCGGTGATTTATAGCCTGCGACGCTGCTTTCTTTCCACAGGCTGGAAGAGCCTCGCGTGGGCGTCCCACTCGAAGGTCTCGGCCGCTCACGGTTCGTTTGGGTGAATTCCAATCACTTCGGAACAAAAACCAACGGAACAAGACTTTTAGTCTCGCGGTCGCAGCGGTGCGGAAATATTGTAGGTTGATATTGCTGAATAGTAAGAAACAACACGATGCGGTACGCCGACCACAATAGTCAACAATGGTCCATTGCAACGTTATCATGATTGTCTTTGAATTAAGACAAAACACAAATAAACAAGTGATCCTCACGAGGAAACAATTCATTAGTATTGCAATCAGGGCCGGCCTTTATAGGGCGGGAGTCATTCACATCATGAGTCAGGGTCAAAGTGGACACTATTGGTAATACGGAGAACCTTGCTACGCTGAAGATAACGATAATAATTACACGTACTGAATAGAATGACATTTTACAGGTACATTATCATTATGAGGGATTATGATACTGATATTGCAATTTGAAACTACTGCTAATAAATACTACTACAAATCATCATCATCATCATCATCATGATCGTTTAAAAAAAAATAATAATAATAATTTCACAAGTGCAAAACAAATTCTGGGCTTCAAAATGTTGAATTTCAAATGAAATAAAAAGTAAAAAGAATAATAATAATAATAATTGGCCTTTAAGCATTCAAAGAATTGCACTTTGTTTAATGTCCAACAGGGGGCACTCTGGGGAAAAAAGACAATTGATTTCTGCTAACTAAACATTTCCATGGCTAAAAAGTGCTTTTAAGTCTGTTCTATGCGCTACAATGTGCATACAATGCCGTACAGCAACATACAGTACACCAAATATATACTACATACACGTAGCAGACTCTAGCTCGGATAAAAATGGCACAAAAAAAGCCGATTGGAAAGTCAAAAGAAAATGGACCGAATTGTCAGCACATATCGCAATTATTGAAGCGTGCGTCATGGATCTGCGCGAGCGAGTAGGACGAGGAGACGCCGGGGCACGGGAGAGAGGCTCGCCGAGGGACTGACGGCGGGACGCCGACGGGGGGGAGTTGACCGACGAGGACGGCTGAATATTCGTGAGCGATCCACGCAAATATACACGAGTGGCATCGGCATACGGCGGTTGCAGCTCAGATAAGTGGCAAGAAAAGAAGGTGACAAACAAAAAAGAGGCCTGAGGGTGTCTTCTCGTCATCTTGGGGTCTACACGGACAACGCGGTCACCCTGAAAGCATTTCTTCGCCCTTCTTCAAATTTGGTAGCGGAACTGCAAAGACTTTGAAGCGGACGTTTTCATTGGCGTAACGTCGCTTGTCACGAAGACACCGTCCGGGCGGGAAATGCTCTCCTGCGGACTCTTACGATTTCAGTTAGCTCTGGATTTTCAACACTTGTGTAACTCGTGAACTAAATCACTGCTCCAAAAGAAAGCTATTGGTTAGTCATTGTATGTAATCTTGCTAACGAACTTGCTAAGAGGTTGGTTTTTTTTCGGCGTCATCTGGCTCACGACCTACCTACCGATGCGGTCTTGCTCACCAAGCAAGCAACTAACTAACTAACTAACGGACTAACTAAGCAGCACAACGCCTTGTCGTCGTCGTCGTCGTCAGAAGAACACGGCATTGCTTTGCAGGCGTGACCTCAGCGTTTTCAAGAGCGCTCTTATTTTGCATAATTTGCATTGCTTGACCTTCGTCCCGCCGCGGTCCCTCTCCGTCTTGCCCCTCTTTGCCCTCCAGTCCCAGCCGGGGGTCCGCCGCGGGGTCGTCGGGCGGGTTCCTCGGCAACACCGCGGTCCGGTTGTACTCCGCCAGCCTGGCCAGGAGATGCTTGACGATCTCCGGACGGTCTCGGGCCACGTCGCGCCTCTCGTAAGGGTCGGAGGAGACGTCGAACAGCCATACCGACTTGCCCGCCTCGTTGCGCGCCTTCTCCAGTCCCTGCCGGCGCGGCGGACCGTCGGCGAAGGCCCGCGGCGGCGTCCAGTCGCCGTCGCCCACGTTTCCCGTCAGCAGCTTCCAGTCCCCGGCCCGGATGGCCGCCCTCACCGCCGTGTCCCAGATCCCGAAGCCGTTGAGCGCCAAGGTTTCCTGGAGACCGGGTCGATGTTGAACAGGATTTCCGTGCGAGGGGAGGGGAGCCCCTCGCCGATGGCGCCCCAAACGTCGTGACCGTCCAGGTCCCGGCGGGATTGCGGGGCGCCGGCCAGGGCCAGCAACGTCGGGTACCAATCGGAGACGTGGATGAGCGCCTTGCTGACCACGCCCTTGGTCTTCAGGAGGGGACTGTGGACGAAGCCCACCGCCCGAACGCCTCCCTCCCAGTACGTCCCCTTGCCGCCCCGCAGCGGCCAGTTGCTTCCGCCGGACAGCGGCTGCCCTCCGTTATCGGACGAGTAGATCACGACCGAGTTTTGGTAGAGACCGCTTTTAGCCGGCTAACCACTTGACCGACGCCGCGGTCCAAGCAGCTGAGCATGGCCGCGTAGCGACGGCGGATGCGATTGCTCTGCGACGAGTACGAGTCCAGGAAGCGCTCGGGCGCCTGCAGTGGGGTGTGGGCGGCCTGGAGGGAAAGGTAGAGGAAGAGAGGCGTGCCGGGGTCGTGGCTTTTCAAGATCTGCTTCACTCTGTTCGGGAAGAAAGGAGGGGACGTGTTGGAACGTGAGGCTTTCCAAAAAGTTTCCCCCCAAAGGCTTCCTAAGGGCTGTTTACCCAACGCGAGGCACAAAGAGCGACGACAACACGAGCGCAATTCGTGCCGTCAGTCAGAGGGTGTTCAAACGAGCCTGGGAGTCAATGTACTGTCGTCGTGTTTCCTTATCCTTATCGCCATCTACTGGCCTGGCGTGCGTATTACATCGTTTTCAGTCCGTTCTGCAGATGGAAGAAGGAACTTTTCAAAAAGGCAAAGGAAAAAGAAGCTCCCGCCACAGTCATTACAGACTTTTTCTTTTTTCTTTTTGAATACGACAACACGCGTTTGATTGAATATGCGACGTCATTTCTCTTTCGTAGTTGTTTGGAACAGATTTTTACGGCACAGCCGCTAACGTGGTGAAAGCTGCGAGCCTCACCTGTTAACGTATAGCAGAGTGGAGTCATTTCCCGTCATCTCCCACGCCGGCCTGTCTCCGTCGTGCAGGTCAAATCCGCAAGCTTCGGCGTTGTCGCAGCTCCGATAGGAGAAGTGATCTCCGCTACCGGTGAGCGTGCCCAGGAAGCTGCCCAAGCCTCGTCCCGTGGGTAAGCAGAAGCCCAGGTGCCATTTCCCCACCATGTGCGTGGGTGGGGAACTCCGAGGGGAGGCGGAGGGGTTGACGTGGACGGATGATTGAATGCTGCAGGCCCGTGTGAATTTGGTAGCTGACGACAAAACAAACAAACAAACAAACAAACAAACAAACAAAAGCTTGGTGAGATGCCTTTGACAAAGTATCATTCAAGTATATTTCGCACAAGGCTTGCGGGACATTTCGGATTTGTAGGTGTCACAAACAGTGCTTTGATATGCAGCTATTTGTTTTTCTTGAAAATCACATTCCTGCCCCCCCCCCCCCCCCCAAATATACGTTACATAGGAAATGAAAGAACACATATTAGACTATAAAAATACGTAAAAACAAACCATTACAACAATTCTATAAAATACAACAAATTTGATACTTTGCTGCGAGTGCAACAACATAGAACCCTTTTGATAGATTTTTATGGAATATATTCAAATACACAAAAATAACACCAAAATAATCAAATCAAATAATACAAATATATAAATAAAGGAAAAAACCCCATATGAACTAAGTTGTGTAAAATAATTCAATTTTCAAATTTATGATAAATTTGACTCCAAATGATATATTGTGTAAGAGTACAAATATTTATAGATACACATATATATATATATATATACATAAATAAATCCCCCAAAAATAAAAAATCTACAAAGTTCAGTAAAATATTTGAAAAAAGGTTTAGAAAACTCCAAATATGAAAGTTCTTCGAAGTTTACAATTGCGACGTGGATGCTAGTTTGTTAGCACGTCTGCGGTGTTTTACAATGTGTGTTAGCCGACTTTCGTCATGCAAATGTATGTGCTTCGGTTAAACATAAATAAATAAGGTCATTCTCTTTGTTTTATGTTTCATTTTCCGGTAAACTTTAAGTGGGAGGGGCAATTAAAAAAAACCACTCGTAAGCGGAGGCGCCACTGTACTGTGGAAGCGCCGTACATTCCCAAACGAAAGGGTCGCTCACCGTCCTGTCACGAGTTGACTCCGAGAGGGCGAGCAGATGGCTCGAACGTAATCATTTTCCAGCTTCACGCCCTCTGCCGCCAGCCGATCCAACACGGGCGTGCGGACGTCCGAGCCGTGGAAGCCCACGTCGCCGTAACCTTGGTCGTCCGTCATGACGAAGATCAGATGCGGCGCCTTCGCCGGGCCGGAGGAGCCAAAGAGCCAGGAGGGAAAAAAACACGGCAGACGCTTCTCTTCATCGCCGCCTCTGGAACCCGATCCATTCGACCAGACAACAGAACACGCGCGGGTCCGGAAGTCTTATTTGGGCGGGAGCGGGTCCAGTTGGGTTCTGCGCTTGCAGAGAAGAACCCTAACCCTAACCCTGAAAAGAAACATCTTCGCAGTACCTCGTGACATTCCACCGGGGCCTTTGGGCGCCTCGCACCTTGGCTCTTATACAAACCAGGACGTTTGAAAATCCATCCCCTCAGTGTTACAAAAACAGGTCATGTACTCTTGTTACAGTAAAAAAAAAAATGAAATCATAAAACTTCAAAAGAAATCTTTTTCCCCCCCATCGAAAAAGAAAACTCAATTTGAAGATTCGTGTACATTTTTTTCCTTTTTTCATTTTAAACCCTTTTTTGGTTTTGTTTCTATTACTACAACAGTTGAATCAGTGAATGGACTTTTTTGTTGTCGTACTTCTCCTGAAACACAGAATGTGACTACTTACGCCACTCTTGGCGAATGGGGCCGGAGATTAAATTCACCAATGCAAAGTGTACTGCACGAAACGAGTCGAGTCGAGCGAGTCGCAAAGGCTCCAAGCAAAGAAATTGAGCCGACAAATGAAGAAATGTTACTTTTGCCGCCACGCTGTGGTCGATTTGCACCGGAATCAATTTGATTTAGCGGACACGTAACTGTCGCAGAATAGTTGGAGCATCGCATTCATTCACGGTTGTCATAACAAATATACAGTAGTTGCTCACATTGATTTGTTTCGCTCAATCTTTTAGTTATTTACACTGTGCAATTTTTAGAGTTCTATATTCTATTGTTTTGAATTCATTATTTCACATATTGCTTTTTATTCTATTGTAATAAAACAGAGTAAAAACCAAAACTTTTTCTCAAACCAAGTGTGACCACTGGGGGGCGCCAGTGGACTATACGAGGATGAGGATGAGGAGGATTAGGATGAAGAGGAGGATGCTGGCGGCATGCTGATGATGCTGAAGTGGAATATCCTGCAGGGGAGGGCACGCCAAGAAAGAGGAGGAGGAGGAGGAGGAGGAGGAGCGCGGGGACGAGCGTGAGGCCGTGCACGAGCACGGGCGTGAAAAGGAGAAGGGAGGAAGGACCCAAGGAGGCGAGGAGGGAAGGAGAGGAGCACATTCTGAGGAGGATCACGGGGCATCCGTGTCGTGCAGGTAAGCGTGTCTCTATGGCGGGCGCGTGCATGTGCGTCAATGTCACATTCGTCACGTGATGTCGCCGGAGCGTCATCACGTGACCGACATGTGACACGTTGATCACGTCGCGTGTCGGGAAAGAAGTGCAGCAACACGTTTCTATTTGGAAGGAAAACTTGGCACATTTTGCGTTTCAAGGAATGAATTCTGGAGGAGAAAACGGGAACATTTGGCCTTTCCTTTGTAAAAAGTCTACACACCCCCGTTTGAGCGCCAAGTTGTGATTCCCCCCAAAAAAGGCAGACCAAGATAAATCAATTCTCAACTTTTACCTGTACAACTGAGTTTCATTTTTTAAAATATTTTCCAGAAGGGCGGCAAAAATAAACACCTGCACAAGTGTGCACACCCTCTTATAACTTGGGGATGTGGCGGTGTTCAAATTGAACAAATCACATGTAAACCTATTTCAAATGGGAGGCAAATAAAGTTCAGATGTTCTAGTTGGCTTTTCCTGTCCTTTTTTATTTGAATTTTTTAGCTAACACCGACTCCAGCCGAACAGTTCTGCCTCGCTTTCATTGGATCAGTACACTTCAATGAATGAAAGCGAATGTCTGTAAAAAAAAATACAAATTAAAAAAATGGCTAGAACAAAATCCATGCAGCAATTCGACTTTTCTTTTTTTTTTGTGGGGCACAAAAAAATGATGTGGCGGGCCAGATCGGGCCCAGGGCCTTGAGTTTGACACCTGCGGCTCGGCGACTAAAATGTCATTTCCGAGCAAGCTGCAGCGACACTGCCTCTCAATGGAGTGAAAACAAAATGGCGCAAATAAGGTACTGCGATCCCCTCGCAGGCAGAAACGGAATCCTAATTTATGTGTGCGCATTTTCCTCACTGCCAATTGGAAATGATCTCCTGTTTTTGAATAACAGGGATGATAATAACCAAATGTTTAGGGATTGAAAAAAAAGGACAGGATGTGTCTTGAAATGTATACATTTTGGAGGAAAAAATACAAGAAAGGATTTCCCCCCAAAACGAGGGGAAATGAAACACACGCACAAACGAGTAGTCGTCGTGTGGGCGTGTTGCAGTGATTTTGGGCTCATGCAGCTGCTCTCCTCTTCCTCCCACACACTTTGTAAACTCTCTTGTTCGAGCAGCAAAGCACGCTGACGTTTGGCGGCGTTTTTAAAGTAATGATGGAGTCGTGTTAAGGCTTCAGGACAGGCCCGAGTTCCCGTTTGCGTACGTCACCGCGGCGTTCTGTCCATTTACGCGGCCTGCCAGCGGTATTCCCGAAGGCCGTCGGCAGGGCAAAGTTCACAACATGAACAAGAGATTGGCTTTTTGAAAGTGCGAATCAAATAAGCGCAGCGTTTAACCTCTTCGTATTCCGACGCGTACGGCCAACAGGTGACAACGACGCTCTTCGACGAGGTTTTCCCCATTTGTGGAATTAGAAAATGTGCTCTTCTTCCCGACGTGAAGACTTGCTACCAAGAATGTTTCCATGTTGTTGTGTAAGCGCTCAGCCGGTAATCAAATGTATGACTTATGTGTCACGTACGTGTGGGGTTTTTTCTGTTCTTGATTGACACACGAAAAGCCTGCGGCCATGTTCCAACAAAATGCAATGAAGAGACACACATCCGCGAGGCTCTCGCACACACAAGCTTGCACGCCCAAACGGAGGCAAAGTATAAAAAAAAAAAAAAAAGCACACACGCGCACATTTTGACATCACAATTGAATGTAACAACTTATATAATATAGTATCTACAATGGTATCAAATGTTGACATTATGGCCAATATGCATCTCACATTTGAGTATCACAATGATAATGTATTGTTTCTTCGGTTCCATAAAGGTACTTGATCTCTTAGAGGCTTTCTTACTATTTATCGATTATGATATTACTGGTTTCGCAAGAATGTTGTAGTGTTTCTACAGTTACATAACGTAGCTATCGTACATCGTTTTCTTCCAGTATATCTCCTGTCGCACAAACGGTGGATCAAAATACTAATGGTGTGCTAATATCATATCGTTTCTTCAGTGACGTAGATATGGGACATGGTTTTCTTCCAATATATTGATTATCAAGCAAACCCCTGGCCTGTATCG
The DNA here is from genome assembly GCF_024500385.1 of Phyllopteryx taeniolatus. Lineage (NCBI taxonomy): Eukaryota > Metazoa > Chordata > Actinopteri > Syngnathiformes > Syngnathidae > Phyllopteryx > Phyllopteryx taeniolatus. Next base: position 24,598,440 of record NC_084512.1, read on the forward strand.
TGATACTATTGATATCACAACGACATTGCATCCGCAATGTCAATATTGTGGATGGTTTTGATCACGCAAACGTATCGCCTTACCATTGGTATTGTATCATTTCTTTAGTCACGTAGAACTCGGACAGGGTTGAGTATCGCGCAACCTCCGTATCGGGATCCGATTGATATTGCGATGATCTCGTATCGTCGCTTACGTTACGTCGACCCTTTAAGCATCGAATCGTTGAACGCAAATGATGGATCAACACGTGGAAAGACAATACAACAATCCTCATAGGCATATATTCTTCATCCTTTGTAAAAAAAAAAGAAAGAAATTAAATTAAATTAAATAAAAAAATTTAAAAGTACGTCTGTGGCTTACTTAGGAGTTGTGTCCGTCTCAATGTACTGTATATTTGTATGTGTGTATTATACTGGCGGCACGGTGGGGGGCTGGTCAGGTCATCTGCCTCACAGTTCTGAGGACCCGGGTTCAAATCCGGCATCGCCTGTGTGGCGTTTGCATGTTGTCCCCGTGCCTGCGTGGGTTTTCTTCGGGCACTGCGGTTCCCTCTCACATCCCCAAAACATGCCTGGTAGGTGAATTGAAGATGCTAAATTGCCCGTAGGTGTGAATGTGATGGACGCGCTATACTGCCCCTGGTGGCCAAGGCAAGCACACCAGAAGGAGCAGCACACTGTCCATTCAATTGAAGCAAGAAATGTGAGAAAAACTGTTGATTTTCTTCTAATGAATAAGTGCTATTTATTTATAGAGTGCTATTTTCCTTATGAAAAAAACAAACAATATTTCATTAGAAGCGGGAACAGATTAATGGCATTTCCATTCATTTCAATGGGGAAAGATGACTTTAGATAAGGATTGTGTCGCAGTAGCATAGAAAGACAAGACCATGCGCCGCAATTGCGTGCGTGCGCGCGCGCGCGCACACACACACGTACACACGCAGTGCCTGAGGCTTTATAAACAGCAGGCTGGGACGCCGCACGCCTTTTTCACCGCTTCCCTTCCTACCGTCATGTTTGTCCATCTACGTGCTCCGTTGTTGATTGTTTATGTGTTTTGTTTTGCCTCACCTCTTTCTATCTCTCTCATCTGACTTCCCTCCCTCCCTCCATCCCTCCATCCTCCCTCGGCAGCGGCGTTCACGGCAACGGGAGCGCTGGCAGCGTCAGCGTGTGTCGGCGGCGAGCGGTTGAAGTTGGCTTCCTGCCTGTGGAGATGCGCCGGGAGGAAACACTGTGAACACGAGTTCATGCTGATGAAATTGATCTGCTCAGGTAAAAAGAAAAAAAGAAAAAGAGAAATGTTATTAGCGTTTTTTTGGAATCGTAATTGCAGGAGTCGCAGCTTGCTGGAATTGAAATGTTGACGTATTGAAGTCACGCATCAATGAACGTCATCGGGTTGTTCGCATGCTCATCGTGTACACTGACAAATGGTAGAAGTCATTTGAAATAGTTTCTATGAGGGACAACTTTTAAAAGCAGGTGTAACTTTATCCATAAAGGAATAATGTCATTATGCAAGTAGGTAATGTTTGGAAAATGTTGTGCACTAAAATGAGCACAGTACAAAGTGTGCAATTGAATTGTTTGCTAAATGAATAATATAGATGAGATCAAACAATACAAATGATGACTATTATTTATATCGTGTATTTCCGGGGACCCGAGGGCACTTGACCAACATACAGTATCGATTATGTGGAAATGTTGACTTTGGAACTCTGAATAGTTTGTTGAAATGGAATTGTTTTCAATGTTTTTAGTATTGACATTAAGCAATTCAAATGATTTCATTTTAAATGATTGAATACATTATAATAAGAATCAATCAGTGATTCCAGTCACGAGCACCTGCGATGCAGATTTGATTGGCCGAAATGATGGCGGAACTCGCATGTGATTGGTCGGTCCAGTCCATCGCTACCGTAAAGCCCGAAATACGTTGCGCCGCTTAAAACCGAAGCACCGCTGAATGTCTTGAATCCTAACCTCTTATTTTTGGGGCTATGGTGCGGGTCCGTTTGGGACTGCTTCTGGATCCGACCTCTGTTTTCAACGACGTCGCAACAATCGAACGAGCCAGCGTGCGCTGTTTAGCGCCGTAGCACGCAGGCTAGTTAGCTCGCGGGCTAGCGAATTGAATAAAGAGCCACATTTCCCCTAAAATGTCACCACTTGTTTGCATGTGCGGAGCCAAAGCGACAACAAGGGAAACGTTCTAATGTTCTTCTGATTGGCCAGGACAGGACTCGTACTTTTAGTGGCTAATGATTGGCTGAATGAAGCACTTTAGTAGAACACACACGCACACACACACGGCTCCAATGATTTCCTTTTTCTTTGAGGATCAATTTTGCTCATCATTTCTTCATTTGAGGAGCAATTTTGTTGCAGCTTAATCGCACAGGGACCCAAAGCAAAGATTTGATGAAACAATACAAATATGACAATATAATGAATGAAGGGCTGCAGCGAACACATATTTTAGTACTCGAGTATTCTCCTGAAAATCCTATCAAACAATCGATTATTTGGATAAAGTCCATTTTTGTTTGGTGAAAGAGTAAATGGAGAAAATAAGACCTTTCACAGCATACGAGCAATTGGTTTCCTTTGGCATATAACCAACAGTTTCCATTTCTTGAATTTTTTTAGTTTCGCATTTTGTGACATGGCAATACTTTGAGCTTGATGGCTGTGCTGCACTGTAGTCTTATTCCTCTCTGGTCACGTGTTTGGTGATGATCAGATTGGCCATACGTCAACCTGAGTAACTCCACTGAGTAAAAAAAAAAAGCCAAAGAATATACTGTATGCCTGTGAGGATCGAAAAGCTTCAGTCGAGCCACGCTTCAGTATCTCACGGCGCCACTGGATGCATAGAAATCTTCATGTTGTCGAATTGGGAAGTTTGCAAATGGCGATTCATTCACGTCTCCTTGCGCAATCAAAAAAGGGTGGCTTATCCTTCATTAGCAGTTGTTTTGTAAGGTGACACAAAAATGCTTTCTTTCCGGAAGAAAGGTGGCGAGATCCATTTTTTAGTGGCTATCTTGTCTCTTTATTTATAGCCGGCTCAGAGGTTGAGCTTTTAAACCCAAGAGAACAGCAGACGGTATTTATAGACTCCTCAATAAAAGATGAATCCCGCGCTTACGCAACACACGTCCTGACCACGGCGGGGGGACGGACGGACGGACGGACGCGTCCTGCCCTTGAAATGGCTTTCTCTCCTTTCGCTTGCCACCTCCTTCCCTTCCTCCTTTGATCTATTATTCACATCCCCCCCCCCCCCCCCGGAAACTTCCCCAAAGGGAGCCCAGCCGAGAGACCGAGGAAACGCTCGGGGAGGGGTTGCTGGGCGGAGATAAGACGCTGCCAATGGCCGAGGTTGCCATTTTGCACGCTGCTTCTTTGTGGTGACACGACAATGCCGATGCATCCACATGGTTACTTTGTGTTAAATATATTCTAGAAGTTATCATTTATTTGCTTAGCTTGCATTAGTATTATGGACGATTTTAGATGTCTCGCCTTCGAAAAGATGACTCAGCATCATCCGATGGAAGGGCGCCTGGACCAAGGACGTGATCGGATGTGGTCGGGGACGTGACAGGTGTTGGTCCAATGTTTTGTGTTGTGTCTTATTGTTTAGAACATTATGTCTGGGAAAAACCCTCCTATTTTCAAATAAATGCAGGAGCGACGGGAGAGATTGGTTAGAGCGTGTTGAGAGGCTGTGATCTGAACAATCTCCCATACGCCCTCCTCATGAGAAAAAGAAACCAGCGTCTTCATTCCTTTTGTGTCTATTTTTTATAATGTTGGGTAAGATAAATCCAACATTAAATTGGTCCTTCGAGCCGGATGTCAACACACCCGAGGATTCCAGTTGTGGAGCCGACTTCCAGTTAAGAGACCGTGGCCACGGCAAGTAAGACCCTTTACGGGACTGGTCTTCGTTCTCCTCAACTGGGATCTGAAGGTTGACGACAATCCACAGGATTGAAGACGACTGGTGAGTTAAATTTAAAAAAAAAATTTTAGGAAAAAGGACGCCGGAGTCCAGAAATTCCGCGAGGACGGCGGAGTCCTGTACGTACTTAAATTCCGTGTTTAATAAACCCTGTGAATACTAGTCAATGGCGGGTAAAATAAAGAAACTAGGAAAGTTTCGTGGCGTCGTAGTTAAATTCCGTATAGGATGGCGGAGTCCTCTAATGAGCTGTTGACAGACGTAGTTAAATTCCGTATGGGACGGCGGAGTCCTCTGACGAGCCAGTGTGAATGAAAACTGTTTGAATGAGAGTGTAAATGGGAAATGGGAAACCACTAGGTTTTTCATTCCATACCAAAACAGTGGGAAAGTAAACGGTGGACTTTTGTGGATGCAAAGGCAAGAATTCTCCACTCGAAAGAGTTGAAGTGAGAATTACCACAGAAAGTAAATTTGAATCACCGTCCTACTGAAAAGAAACAGTGTTCTAGACTACCCTAGGTAGTATTACACTGAACCAAATTCTTTCAAATGGGGAAAGGAAGTAGTAAAATAAAAAACAGGAATACACTGCAGTGTAAAGGTTGGAGGTTCATTAAATTAAATTTAAAAGAAAAAAAGAAACAGGATCCTGATAAAATTTTATATTTAGAGACAGGGATAACCGAACACGGCTTTAATGGTTGGTTAAATACACAAAAAATAGCCGCGTTGCAGGAATCAAATTATATAAAAAATAAAAGACAAGCCACCGTTAAACGTGGGAAAGGCTGTTGTCTGCAGCCTTGGAGCTTATCACAAAAATAGAAGATAAAAAAGAATGTGATGAGCTGCAGTAATACAGAGCATGCGTACCAAACCCACGCACATTGTTAAATTCATTAAGACCAGACGCTACTGTGTTTACAGTAGTGGACATTAATGCATTCTTTTCAGTACCAATAGAAAATAACAGTCAATTTTGGTTTGCATTCACATTTGAGGAAAAAAAAAATATATATATATACATTTACTAGATTACCGCAAGGTTACTGTGAAAGTCTAACTAATTATTCACAAGTTATGACAACACGCATGTCTTCTGGCATCTACAGATGAAGACACATGCAAAGATTCATTGACCTTACTGCATCATCTAACAGAAGAGGGACATAAAGTTAACAAAAATAAATTGCAATGATGTAAAAGACAAGTTAAATATCTAGGCCATAATTTAAGTATAGGAGGAAAGACTATATTAGAAGACAGGAGAGCTATAGTCTTAAAAAATCCTAAACCACAGACGAAGAAACATAATAATCATTTTTAGGTCTGACAAATTATTGTACAGCATGGATTCCAAACTATGCAGAAATTGTTGCACCATTGTCAAAATTAATATATGAAAACAACCTTAAAATGACATCACCTGTTTAATGGAGTACAGAGGCAGAAAAGGCCTTCTGTGACATTAAACAACATTTGGTCTCCAGTGCTGCGCTAGGCCTTCCAAATTTAATGATAAAACATTCATTCAAATGGTAGATTGTAAAAGCTATTGCATGACCTCCGTACTTACACAACAATACGGTGATAAGCTAAGACCAATAGCTTATTTTTCAACTAGAGAGCAGTTCACCCTAAAGGTCCCACATACAGTGTCTGCTCTCCTATTGCAAATCACCTGCAAGACATTTATCTTGCATTGCCATCTTGCTATCACAACCACATTTGACTGTTGAGCGATGCACAACCTTAAATCCAGCCACACTAACACCCTTAATGATGAATGCACGCAGCATGATTGACAGGAATTGGCTGAACAAGCTGCTGAATTAGTAGCATTAATCGAGGCATGCAAACTAATGATAAATAAAGATGGTACAATCTATACTGATAGCCAATGAGTATTCCACAACAAGAACGCAATTATTGGGAAAAACAAAGTGCAAAACTACAAAATGAAATTTACATTAGCACAGGAAAAAAAAAAAAAAAAAAAAAAAAAAAAAAAAAACATGTCATTATTTGCACAGGGCAAGAAAAGGGTTTCCCAACTTTTATTGACAAACATCTCACAGCGCACCAAAACCCAAAATGTCGCAAACAGCCAGAATACGTAAATCGCGATGACCTCGTGTCAGTTTACTCACCAACAAGAAAAAGAAAAGCACGACGCTGCCTTGAGATACGAGCGCGGCGCGGCGCGGCACGGCGGCAGGGACAAATCTCACGGCACGGCAAGCAGCAAATTGTTACATAGGATGAGTGAATATTCTTCAAAAAGGGTTAAACCCAAAAAAGCAAAAAAAGGCCGCAAGCTCTTTGTTGCCACTCAGATGAAGTTTCATGTCCAACTAAACATCAAACCAAGAGAATGACACTTTGGGTATTTGAAACTACCACATAGCTTAGCCTTTGTCGACTAGCTTAATGCTTAATTTCAACAATTATGGTTCTTTAATGTTATGATATCGTTGCGCTTGATTATTTGAGTATTTTTCAGGGCTTTTTGCATTATTATTATGGTCATTTTTCTGTGCTAAAGAGTCCTCACGGTCTGTAGCTTAAGCTACCCAATACGGTTCCTTGTCTTTCAAAGACAACTGTGTCCGCGTGTATACAGTGCATTAAATATGAAGGCAAATACTAGTGTGTGTGTGTCTGTGTGTGTGCTATCAGTGGCAAGAAGATAAAGGCTCAACCCAATCTCCATACGGTGGGCGTGGGGGTGCACCGCTGTGATGCGGGCAGATCTGAAATGGAATCTGCGCGCGTTCCCCCTGGCTGAACACATCATTTATCCAGCAGCGCCGCGACCGCCACGCCACGCCACGCCACGCCACGCCACGCCACGCCACGCCTCGCCTCTAGCCAGCTATCAATCACCGCATCGGCGCGCTTTATGGAAACGGCGGCCGGAAAAAAAAAAAAAAGGGCTTTGAACAGCGTTTTTTTTTTGTTTGGGCTCGACGTGGCCATTCGAGCGCCTGCGTCGCTAAGGTCGGTTGGCTTACATCCATCTCGATGGATAGGAGCCGTGCGCGCGCATATGTACGTGTACGCGAGGAGGGTCGGGAATCGCGAGGCTGTTGCGTCTCGCTCGCCAACTCCCCCACCGACAATCAAAGAACGCCGCACGTGGTCGAGATGGCCGCTGACCGTTTGACACGGGGCGAGCAAACTGGAAAAATAGACCCGACTGCTTTCTATTGACTTCGAATAAATGAATAGGAAATAATGAAAAAAGGTGTGAGGCTGTAAGGCAAGTTTTAGGAGTTGGTGTTAGGCTGCAGGCTGGAACCGAAAGAAATATATTTGTATAAAAAAAAAAAGGAATATTTTTTTGAAATGATGATTATTACTATTAGTATTATTATTATTATATTTATATGTTTGTCCTATTTGAACCTATTTTATTCTTTGACTTTCAACTCAGCATGAGATCCTGCCCTTGGTTTAGGGTTCTATTAGTTTGTGTATGTTTTTTAACCTTGTTATTTATGTTATTATTATTATTATTATTATTTGGATTTTGATATATGTACGGCACTTTGTTTCAGCTGCGGTCGTTTTTTTTATTATTTTTTTTTAAAGCGCTCTGTCACTGAAGTTGAGCTGAGGTGAGTTGTAGGCTAGAGTTAGGAGGGTCAATTCGAAGTTCGCGTTCAACCCGCCGCACACCGAGTGTCACAAATGACTCGGAACGGCGCACTTATAGAAAGAGGCGGCTGACGGGCAAATAAAGGGCAAAGGTCAATTTAAAACAGACGGATCGGCTGTTGACAGTCATGCAGTTCGACTATTTTCCTGACGCACGTAACGCTAATGCGCGTTTGTGTGCGGAACGCAGACGGATGTTATGGCGCTGCGCTAACACGATTAAACGCGAAGCCTTTCCTCCTCAATTTGATCGATTCCTCCGCCGCTTTGCGGACGCTCGTTATCGCCCACGTAACGCTTCTGAGAAAAGCGGGACAGCGACCAGCCAAGTGGGGGAATAACAAAGAGGCATAGACGGTCAAAGACGCCAATACGGAGTCAGGAAAGGTCTGGTTTCAAGAGCGAGAGGAGTTGCGTGGCCATTTTGCTCGTTCGCAGCTAACTCTAACTCATATGAAGTGAGAACCGAGAGTCGGGCCGCTTCTATAGAAAAGTCAGTTTGGTGTCTGAAAACGTGGCGGCGTTGTCGGAACCTGCGGGCGTATTTCGGCGTTTTAAGCATTTGAACAGCCGGGGTTGGTTCGGTGAGGTTACCGAAATCCACAAATGTGTTGCATTTGAATTTTCCAGCTTATAAGGTACTCGAAACACAATCTCCTCGGATCTTGCAGCATACGGAGAAAGTAGTGCATAATAAAGAATTAGAAATAGCTTGAGCAGCTGTTTTACTTGAGGCGCCAAAGAAAAAGCAGGCGGGTGTCGTCTCTCGCCGAGAGAGCTGAGATTTCCTTCGCCGCGCGACCCGACCGTTCATGGAAAAAACCAATGACGGCTCGCGTTCCGAGTCCCATCGGGCGCTGTCGGCCCGACTTGGTAGAGAACAGAGAAATTGCGCTATTTTCAACACCGGTGAAGACCTTCATCGACCGATTGAAAGCGGTTCGCCCAATCCGATGGCGATTCGAGGCGCGGTGTTTATGGATCGATCAAAGCGGGATTGACGCCCACTCGCAGCAATTACAGTGAGACAAAGATTTATTTCCCCCCTTTCAAACTGTCATTTTGTATCCGGTTCTGCTTGAACGGAATTGACAAGGAATTGGGAGACGCTGGCAATTCAGCGGCTTCTGAGGTAGCCCCTCAGAAGCCCCTTTCACACAACAGTAAAGCTGCTATTTAGTCTAAACACACGGGGCTTTTCAAAGCCAGTCCCAGGTGTTAAACATCAGACCCTGCTCTCGGGTATCTGCCGGTCGTATAGGTACCGTTCGCACGCGACGTGGAACCGATGTGTGTGTGTGTGGGGGGGGGGGGGGTTGGTTTATTTGTCGTACATTTGGAAAGGGGCTCGCGTCAAACCAGACCAACAGTGTTAAATTTCACTTCTCCCGCCCTGTTGTGTTGCAAGCAATTTTAGGGATTCAGAGGTCGTACCGGAAGTCCCTTTCACGCAGAATTTCCGCAACATTGACGCAGCGCAGATGGAACCGTCGAGCTGCTCGACACTCTCAACACGACGGGTACTTGTAACCGAGCGTCAGACATCCGACCCTTTCGCACGGCCGCCGTCCCGCCTCTCACATGGCTAGCAGTAGCGTTGTCTCGGTCTTGAGCTCGTCTCGTATTCGACTCCTCGAAGTCTCGGTCTTGTGTCGGTTCCGGACTGGCCGGACTCTGGATTTTCCGCCGAGATCGCTGGAGACCGGCGCTAATCTGCCATTCTTCAACTTGGTAATGCGATGAGCAGCAGAAGCATTTGGTAAAACAACAAATATCTTCAATTCACCACATGGTTTTTAAAATCTTCTCTCAGTCTTGGTCTCGAGTCCCAAAAGTCTTGATCTTGTCTTGGTCTCGGTCTGCTTGAGCACAACACTCGCCGGCGGTGAACAAGTTAGTAACAGAGTATTTTCACTTTTTTACTTTCCCCTCAACTGATTGACATTTTTCTTAGTTTTTTGTTTTTTTTGAAACCGGTGGCAGGAAGATTGGACCTCACCTCGTCACACACGCGAGAATCCGCTGCTCACTGGAAATGACAAAGCGTCGCAGCGGACGCCGGCGTCCCGCTTGACGCTCGTTCATAATACACGCGGCTAACGCGGAGCGCGGTCGTCTCGAGCGTTCGCCGCCGCAACGCCTCAGCGCATCTGACGCCAGCAAATAAATGACTCCCCGCTGCGGACGCACACAGTGGGATTAACGTTGGCGTCCTTGGATTTGCCGCAAATCTCAATCTCAAAGGAACAGCAGATCAAGACAAAAATAACTAGCAGTGTTATTTTGTCAAGATAAAAATACATTCGACGGCATTTGCATTGACAAATTCAAACGCTAAAAAGAGATTTTGCTTTCCCATACATCACTGAGCTCATATTCATTTGTATAAACACATTTCTGAGGACTGTGCTGCATGGAATGAATTCCTACGCGTTTGTTTTCCTGTGAACACAAATGGATCTGAACTCCACGTAAGTGTCAATCCCATACCACTTCACACTGTTACTAGGCGTACTCTCCAGTAAAAGTGTGCTTTTTGCTTCACATCTGTGTTGCATGGACTCAATTCCTCAACATTTTCCAGACTATTCTGAATTGTATCTTTTGAATCATTTGAATGGGAAGCTGCAAAGAATGGAATATAATTGTTATACAGCACATTTCCAGGTCACGGTGTACTGTGTAAGGATTGTTTCTAAAAAGTGCTTCACTTCTGTCTTGCATGGAGCCAATTCCACTGGATTTTTTTTTTTTTTTTTTTTTACTATTCTGAACACTTAAGTCTGACAGGACTCCTTGTAATTGTTATACAGTACATTCCAAGGCCATTTCACACTATTATTGGGTGTATAAGCACTGTTTCTGAGAACTGCTTAACATTTGTATTGCACTCAATCAGTCAATGCCTCTGTATTTTTTGTATTATTCTGAATACAGCTGTACCCAAACTCACACTGAACTTCCTGTAACCGATGGGTAGTACATTTCCGGGCCATGTCAAACTACTATTGGGGGTAGAAGCCTGCTTTACGTCTTAAAAAAGTGCTTCACACCTGTGTTACACGGCGTCAGTACCAATGTATTATTTATTTTGTATTATTCTTAACGCAATTCCACCCGAACTACATTTAACACGGTTTCTCGGGCCATTTGATAGTATGATTAGTATTCTGTCAAGCTTTGCTATGTCAGTGTTTTCCCTGTGGAATTGCATGGAACAAATGAAACCTAAATCAAGGTACCAATCTACCAAAAATGTATTTTGTTGACTAAATATGTGGAAAACGCACCCATGCGAGACCATCATACTATCCTTCGATAGTTTGAATGCACGTTGCTTTTATTCGACCACTCCAGATATCAAATTCGACAATTCCCGTGTAGTTGTGTAGTTGCCAGGCGCGCGGTATCACTTTCTCTCCGCCGTCTCGTCTCAACGCGGGGAATCGTGTCGCTTCCACGGCCGATCCCCAGACGAGGGAAACGTTCTGCCGCCACAAAGCGATCCCGAGACGCCTGACGAGCGCTCCGAGGCGTCTTTGTCTCCTCTCTCTCTGCTAACGTGATTTGCTCTTTATTTGGCGTTTTGTTTTCATCTCATCCTCATTGTCGTCATGAGCTCGGGTTTGAGTCTTTGCTTATATTTACACCCAAAAAGCACCAAGACAGATGAGTAGAGCGGACCCCCCGGCGTTCGCACCGCGAAGAGCAAAAATCTGTGGATTATAATTCCACTGGGGAAAAAAAAAAAAAAAAAAAAGATTTGAAATCCAAACAATTCTTAAATAAGCGGGGGGTAGACTGCCAATAAGCGTTTTGGGGGTTGGCTCCCCTTCGAAAAAAGAAAACCCAAAAAAATGGAAGTATGTGGCAGGCCACTTTTTTCTGTTTATTCTTTTTCTGATAGTAGAATATTTAAAAATGTGGGCTGCCTATTTTGGTATTCTTAGCTCAACATTTTTCTTGCCTCTTTGATGGCGCCACGCGCACATCTGCGCAGGTTCGCAGCAAATATCGATATTTGCCATGTATTGTATCATTTTCTCTGAAGATACAGTATCAATAAGCATGTTTATTCTAAAAAGAATATAATTAGCTATAACAATAAACAAATGATGAATTCAACATCAATCAATTGTCCATTGTATATACATACAGTAGTGCCTTGAGATAGGAGTCGAATTCATTCCGTCACCACGCGCTCATCGTTGAAGATAGTTGCCCCAACAGTAGTTGGAAGCACTACACATCGCACGCTACATTCATATGAGCACATCGAGCATTCAGCACGACGAACACACTCCTCGAGGAAGATGAGGATGAAGGGGGGACAAGCCCAAGTGAAAAAAACAGCAACGAGACGTTAAACGTCTGAGAAGGATGCTGCGTGTGCGTGTGTGTAGTGTGCGCGTAGCGTGGCACGAATGATCCGTCGTAGGCCGAAGTGGAGTAAGTCTCCGGGGGAACGATGAGGCTCGGAAAGATGGCGGCAGAGGAGGAGGAGGAGGAGGAGGAGGGACTATCAGGAGTCTGGAGCGTGTGCGATAGTGTGCGCGGTAGAATAAAGCTGTTACGTAACATGACATCCCGCCGCAGCGCACTGCTCGCTCGCTCGCTCGCTCTCCTCGCACCACGCCGCTTGGCACGCAGCTTTGGATTCCACGCCGCTCGCACTGCAGCATTTTAACACGCTATGTAGACAAAAGTATTCGGACACAGTTCCCTCAGTCGTGTGAAACACTACGCTGCCGATGGAAACCTAACGTTTTGGGGGGTTTTGTTTTTTTACATTGAAGGCGATTTGGAGCCTTCAATTAACGTCCACAAGGAGAACATGCAAACTCCTGAGATCCCACGCCAACTGCATGACAGTCAGCCGGGTGAACCACTACACCGCCCATGATGCTAGCACCCCGTCGTCGGTACTGTCTATTTTTGTAAACTTCGGCAACCTCCGACGATCCCGTCTTGTTGTTGTTTTTAAAACCGTAAACCCAAATAGAGAACAAACCCCTGCAATCTCATCCCAGATGGACAAATCAGCCATGCCATGTGAACCACTACACCACCGATGTGTTTGACTTTTCAATGTACTGTACATACAGGTAAGAACATTGCATGTGAAGTGCTAAGTAAAAATCCATGGAACCCGTTTTCTCTCGCCCCCGCCAGTGAGCTCGAACCAGAGCCATGGGGAGTACCCGGACTGCAGGAGCGAGCGCGAGTCTGGGGGCGAGGCGTCTCTCCTGGTGTCCCCGCTGGTGGTGGCGGGCATCGTCATAGGCCTGGTGCTCTTCCTCTCCTGCGTCACCATCATCGTGGGCAGCCTGCGCAAAGACGGCCGGCTGAGGAACGCTCACCTGAGAGCCGCCTACGGTCCGTACTCACGAAACCCTAACTTCAGACCCTAATTGGAAACACGAAGCAAGGCTTGAAAGACAAAACGTCATTTAAAACCCTCATTTGAGACCCTAACCGCGGCTCGATGACCCAGGCTTGAAAGCACAAAGCAGCCTTTAAACCCCAATGTAAAGTCGACAAAAGGTTTGAAACCTCAATTTAAGACCCCAGCCTTGGACCCCTAACCCCGGCTTGAAACCCCTACTTTGAAAACCCAAACCCAAATTTGAGACCCCAGACCAGGCTTGAAACCCCAATTTGAGACACTACAAAAGACTTGCAACCCTACCCCGAAAGCCCATCCTGAGCTGCAATCCCTAATTGAAAACCCTGACCATTGTTTCAAACCCTAACGTGCGTCTTGAACCCTAATTGGAAACCTAGACCCTCGTTTCAAACCGTGATGCAAGCTGAAAACCCTAATTTGAGACGCCAAATCAAGGTCGAAACCACCATTTCAGACTGTAAGCAAGGCTTGAAACGCTACCTTAAAAGCCCAACCTTGGCCTCAAAGCCAAAAGTGTTTCAAAATCACCCTTGCAACCAGAGCCCTAAATTTGAAATCCTAAGCCTGGCTCGAAACCCTACTTTCAAAGGCCGACGTTGGCTTGACACCTTCATTTGAGTGTGTCATCGTAGGTCCAGATGGCTACTCCTTGGGCGGTTCCGTCGGAGAACTGAGGTCGACCTGCTTCGAAGACTTTCCGGCCGCTTTGGACTTGGACTCGTACGGTCCGTCGCCAGTCGAGCACCCGTACCCCGACTCTCCGCCACGGTGAGCGTCTTTGTCGTGCTTCTATTTTTGCATGACATTACGATTCGATTGTAGGAACGCACTAAGTCACGGCGCACACTCCGCCTGCCATTTACGTCAAATTTCAACGGACTGACTGACCTCCTTTGCGCTCGTTCCTCCGTTTATGAGAAAGCGACGCTTCCGCTTTTGCTGCCCTTTGGACGCGTCCATATGTGTGCGTGCGTGTCTGTGTGTGTGTGTCTCAAAAGGCCAAGTCACGCTGCGTTTGATCGAAATGTCAGCTGGTTTAATTGGCAACTTCAATAATTCAAATGCAGCTTTCCTCTGGGCCCGGCCGCATGTGCGTGCGTGTTGGGGGTAAAGAAGGAATGAAAGGGTAACAAAAAAAAGAGGGGGGATAAAGTGATGGGGAAGGGAACAGAAGCCAGAGTAAAAAGGAAAGGGAAGAGAGAGGAAAAGAAAAAGATGCAAAGGAAATGAAAGAAAATGGTAACTGGAAAGGTGGAAAAGCTCAAGTAAAGGCAAAGTAAACAAAAGAGGGAGGAGCAACAAAGGACAGTGGGGGGGGGGGGGGGGATTAGAGAAAAAAGAAGAGAGGGGGACAGGTAACGAGAAAAAGGCAGAAGAGAAGAAAAAGAAAGGAAGAAAGTGTTAAGAGAAGAAGAAACAAGAAATTGGAGATCGGATCAGAAAGCAAGTGAAATAAAAGAGAGCGAAAGGAAAGGCAAAAGAGGGAGTGAAAATGGAAAAAGGGAAACCAAAAAGGAACGAGAAGGTGCAAATGAAAGACGGAAAGAAATCAAAGATAAAGGAGAGAGGGAAAAGAAGTCAAGAGGGGAAAAAAGAAAGGTCAGGAAAAGGATGTGATGGAAGGGGAAAGGAGAGAAAAAGACGAGGCAAAGGAAGGAAACGAAAGTAAGGGGGGGGGGGGGGGGAAGGACGGTTAATAAGGAACCAAAAAGCAAAGAGGGGAAGGAAAGAACAGATTGAGAGGTTGGGAAAGAAAAAAAAAAAAAGGACGCGAAAGGAAATTTTTAGCAAACGTGTCAGGAAAAGATGATATATGATGTGCGTGCGTGCGCGCCACAGACGGTTGACAGAAACGGCGCACCGACTGAGAATGCCAACGTCACACTTTCGACACACACGCATATGTTAAATGGTAAAGTGGCATCGCATCCGACACGGCAACCGAGTCACGGCAGAGGTCCTCCTGCTATTTAGATGCACAGCATATAGTGCATGTCCTGCTGTTCCATTGAAAACCTCGCTCATCCCCTTCTTGTTTTGTTATCATTACGAAATGAACTCAAAAACCACCCAAATGCATTTCACGCCACCCGATTTGGAAGATGAATCCCCAATGGAACGTTTACGCCTTCCGAAGACGACCCGTCCGCTGAAAATCAAAGCCAATCGGCGGTATATATATATATATATATATATATATAGAGAGAGAGAGAGAGAGATTTTTGAAAACATTTTTTTTTTTGCTTTCGTAAACCACAGTGCCGACATCATCGGATTACGGACGAAATGTTTGCAGCATATGACTGACGATAGGTCATCAAAAGGTCCTAATCGATGGGCAGTTCTGCCTATTGCTCTTTGCAGCTTGCAATTTCAGAATAAGGCTACAACGTACCAAAATGGGGGGAAACTGAACCACTGTGAATCTTTTTACATTCAGAAAATGTATGAAATTTAGCTTACGTGGCCTTCGATTCAAAAATCGAAATAAATAAAGACCGCTTTTTTTTGTAGTCGACGACAACGTGATAAAAAGTGATTCGGGTTTCAGCACGGTACAGCGACCCCCGACCTTTTTTTTTTTTTTTACGACACAGACCGATTTCACGCGAAGAAATATTTCAACGGACAGGCGTAGAACCAAAGAAAAGCAAATGATTAAAAATACAACGAGTGCATGTTTCTCTTCAATAAGCCGGGAATGTTAGTTGTCCTACAATGTTAAAAAAAAAAAATTGATGAATGATTTCTGTTGCTCGAAGCTGAGCTCTCTTCTCCGTCACTTGAGAAGTTTTGTCACATGACAAACACCTTTGATGTATTTATTTATCACGGCTGAGTGAAGTAGGACAACTTGTGACGTGGGCTTTGTCGAGTACTTGTCCAGTTCCTGTGATTGCTGACACCCAATTCGTTTGTCGGGCTGAAATGACCCAGCGAGAGCGTGTTCCGTTGATGTCACGAGCAGGTTTGTGCATTTTTTGTTTCCGGGAGAGAGACCCACGAGGTCCGGGGTTTGTTTTTTTCTTCTTTTTCTAAACCGCTCGGGCCAACTTAGTGGTCTCAGATTCTCGTGTCCGGATCCCGGCGACATGCGAAAAGCCGACAGAGAAACGGACACAGATGAGTCACTCGGCCACAAAAATCTTCCATTGTCGCCTGGCGGAAAGTGTGACATAGCACCTTCCTTCCGGAGTGGGCTGAGCAGCCTCTCGGGAAGCTCGAGTAGAGAGAGCGACGCCACTGGGACTTAAACGTGTTACGCCACTCCGCAAAACAACCCCCCCCCCCCTTGCCAATTTGCACCTCAACCCTGCAAACATCACCAATTGCCAAAGTGAATTCAAACGGTGAAAGATTGGAGACTGCTTCTGTTTCCACGATCCCTCGTAACCGGAACAAATCGACTGAGGGACCGCTTCTTCGGACAAACCACCATTGCGCTGCCTTCGGGTTAACGTTAGCATTTCATTTCATAACCCATGTTGCTGCGTTTAAAAAGACAACTGATTTTTGTTTACTTTGAATTTATCCAAACCTCCCAGTGTAAAACCAAAAGATCGTTATGGTTAAATATGGCGGTCGCTAAAAACGCCTTTGAATTTGGATGAGGGTTTTTACAATGGAACAAAACAATGTTGACGGATGCGTTGCTGCAGCCTTACTTCTTTTTCTTCATCTCCGCAGTTACGATGAATGCGTGGGCCCGGGTTCCACTCACAACTACGTACCCACTGATGACCCCCCACCGTACTCGCTATGGGACCCCCGTCGGGATGACTCAGAGGAAGGTCCCAGCCCAGCCGGCGCCGCCTCACCGCCCTCGGAGCACCGAGGCATCGCATCCATCTCCTTCCCGTCGGAGGCGGCGCCGCCGTACGAGGCGGTGGCGGCCGACCGGGGACGGCCCCTCCCCCTCGTGCCACGTGACCTTCCCAAGCACCGATCGGAGAGGGGCGTCGACGGCAACAGGCGGCAGTCGGGGATCGGCCGGATCTCGTAGGACGACTCTTTTGGACCTTTCGCCAGCGCTGTCCTCTGCCCCGACTTGAGTTCAACACAAACTGTGGCGGTTTTACAGACTTTCCACACTTTTAGTGGACTGAAAGTCAACAGAAGGAACCGTTTTCTTCAGGGAGTTTATGGACTCAACAGAAAAGTCACACAATGGTACGGTCATAATTTCGACGGTATTTTCAAGTTGAAGCTATTATACACAAGCGCACAGAGCACCACGTCCTTTGAAATCACTAACATCATGGTCAACCACCGTTCAGGACCAGCGTCTACGGGTGTTTTGCAAACTTTTCATAGGCAAAGGACCACGATTTTGGCCGTCTCAGACAAAAAAAAACCAAGGTTGTTTTTCAAAAAGGCTGG
Source organism: Phyllopteryx taeniolatus (assembly GCF_024500385.1). Lineage (NCBI taxonomy): Eukaryota > Metazoa > Chordata > Actinopteri > Syngnathiformes > Syngnathidae > Phyllopteryx > Phyllopteryx taeniolatus. The sequence continues at coordinate 24,615,880 of NC_084512.1, forward strand.
TTAAACGTGTCACAAGCAGCAACGGGGAATGCTAGCTTGGGACTTCTGTTGCTCGATTTAGCCATTTTTGAGACTACCCTTGCAGCTTTATTTCCAAAAAGCACCTCCAAACAACTTTTAAGGTTCGTATTTTCCCTCTAAATGCTGTAACTATTTCCTCTACCACAGTCAACAACACAGGGCCGATCCGTGCATTGTGAGCTGCTAAATTTGCTCCATTAAATTGTTTGACAAGCATCGTTAGTTCCAAGAACGATTAACGATAGAAAAGAGATCAATGTGAATACGGTGCTCCCCTGCATATTCGCCATACGTGACTCTGATTCATGATTTTTTTTTTCCATTTGGAACCTTTTCTCTGTTATTTGCTGTACAACGCACTTATGGAGTCACTGTTTTTGTGCTCCATCTTGTGGAATCTTGGTGCCAAGGAACTTTGTTGAAGTGAGTTGAGGAGCTTCATTTAGACTAAAGTAGTGCTTTTGTCCCCATCTTGTGGCATCTTGGTGCAAGGAACTATGTTGACGTGTGTTAAGGAGCTTCATTTCGACAAAACTAGTGCTTTCCTGCCATCTTGTGGCATCTATAGGCAATTCTAAAGCTTTTCCGGGACGTCAATTACTCGCAGAGTTTTGCTGCTTGTGGCGGCGAACAGTGTGGCAACACTAGTGTAAAACAAAACTTTGTTACATTTACGAATAAAAACTTGATAAACTAATCTCAATTTCAGGTATTTATTTGTTATTTTTTTGGGTGAGACGGCCAGTCAATTGAAGTAATGCCACTGCGCAATCAATGTAATGTTGGACGTAATAATGCAACTTTTAGCGGTAAATAGCAGAGATGAGGTTGACTGGAGTCAAATGACTTGACTTGAGTTGACTGGAGTTGCCAGTTTTGTGACTTGCGACTTGCTTGCCAAACACCCGACAAAGATTTGACTTCAGACTTGGTAGCCAAGAGACTTGACTTGACTTGACTTAAGACTTGACAAGTCATCTCATGTAGAGTTGGAATGCTGCATTTGAATTGAGACAGTTTGCTTTTTTTTTTTTTTTCCCTTCACTACAAAACTCACAAAGACAGGTAAGCTAATTTAACAGTTTAGCTAGCTGGTGAAACATTAAGTTTCATAAACTGCTTTGGGACGATTACAAATAAAAGAAATGTGTTTGTGAACGTTTTAGTACAGCTCAGTAACGTAGATCGGGGTGTGACGGTTTACGATAAGTGACCAAACCTTCGGTTTTCGGTTCATATAGGCATGCAAAAGTCTCTCTCTCTCTCATGCACTCCATAGCAGAAAGTAGCACCTAAAATATAATGCCAGCCGCAGAATGCGGAGGAATTGAAGCGGCGTTGTTGGTGTTGTGAAGGTAAAAAAATACATACATTTGAGTTTGAAATACAACTTTAAAACAATTCAAACAATCATAATCTCCGTTGTTGATAGAGTGGGAATACTTATTTTAGTGTGATGATTTATGGTGAAAAAACATTTTATTACCACTTCAATATATGTTGGGGCTGGAGCTCGATTGTATGACTTGACTTGCGACTCGCTTGATTTACCCCCCACAGCGACTCGGGACTTGCTTGAGACTGACAAGTTATGACTTGAGACTTGCACATATACGACTTACTCCCACCTCTGGTAAATACGCCTTGAGGAAGACCATTCAAATTTGTTGGCAATACTGGTTGCGACTTAACACCAACCTCTCCACCGATGGGAAGACATCCACATCGGTCATCAGCGACAAAAACAACGGAGAAAGTGAAGAGTTCAGTTTTTGCCTTGCACTCAAGTAGCGCTGTGGTCAGGCTAGCTGGCTAAAGTTAACGGTCGTCCAGCCACAATTTCCTTGTCTTCCCTTGATTTCTTTTCCTTTCAATGCACATCAACATTTGTTCGCTTGGAATTGAAACGTAGCCGAGATTCCTTATCGCGCAGTGTGAGAAATCGTGAATTCATATGAACATTTCACACTTCGATAAATCGTACAAGATGGCTTGTGTCCATTGACGGTATCTTGTGAACCACCTGGTTTTCTTTCAACTGCCCTCATATTCCACCACTAAAGGTTCTTGTCCAGTGGCAGATATTTTTTTTTTTTTTTTTGCTACAAGATCGTGAAACACACGTGAAGCACTAGCGTTCTTACACCATTAGGCCTAATTGAGTAGACCTTAACCTTTTCTGGTAAACTCCTCCCCGATACACAGAGAGCTCGCCTCTCACTTCTTCATACCTCGACAACGACTTCCTTGACGACTTTTCCATTTACACGAGGCGACATCTTAGAGAGTTTCTTTGCATTTTTTTTTATGCACAAAAAATGTAGAAAGGATCTGGCTGGCAAAAGCTGCAGGAAAAAAATTCCCCATCTACGTCCGTGGTTTTCATAAATGTGAGTCGTCCACCAAGCTTTGTGTGGTGTCATTATTGTCATGTTTCAACTGTTTATTGTTCCAACTGCAAAACCAGAAAGAAAAGAAAATGGGGGTTTTTGGGGGAGGGGCAAAGTCGATTAGCGGTTAAAAATGACTAAAAGTGGTCATTCCAATGATCCTGGTGACTTCAAAGAGTACATACTGATGAAAATGTACACCTATGGTTATGTACGTTAGCGTGTCATTTGTGTAACCTTTTTTTGGTTGCCGTTAGAGAAAAACAAAGGTGGAAAGTTGGAAATGGAAGCGAGATACTCAGTGCTTTTTCTGTCCGTTTTTTCAGCGTCACTGCCTTGCCTCATTTGCGAGCCTGTCGCCCCATTTCAGGCAGAGCGGGATTGATGCGTGACAATCGCCAATAGCGATCAACCCGCATCCTAAGGAGGCCGGCTTAATTTGTCTCTTAAATGTCACTCTTTTTCTTGGAAGTTGTATGCTCTTCTGTCTCATCATTTCGCCTTTTCCCCTTTTCAAAGAAGCTGTCTAAAGAGGTTTTTTGTTTTTTTTTTACAAATTTGATCTAGCTTGTGGGATTACTTGGTTTTTTTTTTTTACAACTGTATCACATGAGAGCTGTTTGATACATGATGCACCTGATTTTAAAAATAATACTTCAGTCTGTGATGATAAACAATATTATTATTATTTTTTATTTTTTATTTTTTTTTGTCTGTCGGTAAGAGCACCAAATCGCCCGGTGGTTAGGGATCGCTGACATACACCACGGCTACATATTCATAACTATTTGGACACACACGAGACAGTTTTCGACACAAATTTATCAACGTTCTCGGTACCAAGGGCTCTGGTTTGAACAGCTACGCTTGAACTGGACCTCAGTGGCTCGATGTAGCGTCCACTCGCACAAACCAAATCGGACAATTAGGTCAATATCGCATTTCCAATCATCCGGTAAATGGCAGAAGCGACCCCGAAAGGAGAAGGATTTTCCGAGGGCTAATGTGGTCCCTGATGTAGACCGCAGTGGGACTAAGAAAGGATCCTCTTATTTGAACAGGTACCCGAGCTCCCATTTATTTGTAATAAATAATCACAAAGCAGACTTTTGCTCATTTAAAACGAGAAAATCAGGAAAAGAACGTTTGCGCGTGTATTCTTCACCTGGAGACACTAACGACTGTAGACAACAACATCAGCAGGCATCACCGCTGACTCGAGCAGCCTTTCTTCCTTCTTATCGGCTGTAACGTCTCCTTTTTTTGCTTACAGACTAAATCAATCAGTTTTGAACATACTAGTTCCCACTTGGGTGTCCATATGTATTTGTGTTTAAAAAAGAAAGAACGAAAGAAATACAATGTGCCTACTACTCAGACTGTTAGCTTGAACACTGTAGCCACATTATTGTAATCTCAGTGCAACTGCGCTGCGCTTTTACCGTTTCATGTCTGGTTTCATTTTTAATTCACGCTAGATTTTGGAATCAAATGTATTGATTTCTGCTTTTCCGTCATAAACGAGCGAGTCCCTCTCAATCGCAGACTGTGTGTCTCCTTACTTCAATGCATCCATGCTCAAACGAGATCAAAGTCCATTTCCATGTGAGTAGGTGTGGAAAGCCACGGTCACAGATGGGATTTTGGGACTGGGGCGGAGAGTACAACGCAGATAAATATAAGGAAGGGCGTATGCTCTCTCTCCTAGAGAGAGAGAGAGTTGATTGAATTTGACTCCTACCTCAAATCATCTTTTCCCATTGAAATGAATGGAAATGCCATTACTCCGTCTTAAACCCCAAAACCAAAAAATCTTGTAATGTGGATTTCAATGAGAAAATATAGCACTTGATTATATTGTACTTTGTTAAAACATACAGCACTTACATCAATGAATAGAATTAAAAACAATTTCACAGTTATATTGTGCTACTTTTTCTGGTTTGTCCACCTTGGCTACGAGGCGACAGGCAAAATGTAACTCGTCTCGGCTCATCCATACAGCACTAATATTGGTCGTTCGTTGCAGAGGAGAAAGAATGTATGACTGTGAGTCCTGTGATATTGCTGGTGTCACAGCTTTTGTTTCATCTGTTGCTTAAAAGATAGCACCCCAACACAGAGGTTATTTAGCATTAGCATTAAGCAAGCGGAGTGAAAGGCTAAGCTATGTGGTTGTTTTAAAGGTGAAATTATCATTCTTTTATGTGAGGTTTGACAGTACAAATCAAACGGGAGTGGCAATAAACTGCTCGAAGCCTCTTTTTGAAAGAATTGTTCACGAATTCTATCTGCTAAACTGCTGCTTGTTGTGAAGTGAGTTGAGTCACTGCCACCATCCAGCGCTCGGATGTTAAATTTGCGCTCACAAATCAAAGCAAAAATAGAAAAAAGAATTTGTTTTTCAACATCAGCCAAAGGACAGCTCGTATCTCGAAAAACTAAGTTCTCACTTGTATGTCATGGCACCTCTGTAATCAGTACAAAAAAAAAAAATTCAACATGTGTTGTCTTGACTTGTATGAGAAACGAGTATTCTCATTGATTATTTCGCATCCGAACCCACCGCAAACGACAACCACAATTAGGCAGTAAACGGGTCCTCGCCCCCCCCCCCCCCCCCCCCCCCCCTTTCATGGCAAAGCCTTGAAATAAGAAATAAGTCTTGTGAATTGTGTGGAATTTGCTAAAAAATAAAAATTCAATCAAAAAACATGGAACAAGCACTAAAATCCTTCATAACAAATACACTGAAGAAAAAAAACTATCGATTAGGAAAGCAAATTGTACTACCCGCACCGCAGAGGCGGCGTGCACCCTGGACTGGTTGCCAGGGCAGATGTAGACCGCCGACAATTCACAGTCAGAGTAGGAGATTTTGTTTACGCCATGATCTCAGTGAGCAAATCAGCTGACTCGCGTCTTGCGATACAAGCGGCCCGACTTGTGAGTTTTCCGAGACACTTTGGATTGGAAATAGTTTCGCCGGGAAAGCCACATTGAGATTGAAAATCCCCTTTCCAAAAGTGTCCTGGTCCAGGACAACACAGACAACATAGAAAACAAACAGAAACAGTAGAAAATAAATAAAAAGGCACATCAACATATCCAGTGAAATCTCAACAAGATCAGCCATCAGAGCATTTGCCACCTGCTGCATCATCATCCAATGCCTTGAATTGACTTTTCCAAAAGATTTCAAGAGACCTGGTGGGGCCTCATGTACAAAAGGTGAAATGAGCGTGGAAAAGTGCGGCGCCTCACGCCAACTTGACGGCCGGCGTACGCACGTTTCTGCAGCTGTTGGTGCTTTGGCGACCCTTAAGAGGTGACGCTGGGAAACTGTTATCAGAGACACATGAGCAACTAGCACTGATGAACAATTCATGCCCGACAACATTTGATTTCGCCAATGTAAAAGAAGCAAGGACTCGGAATTCACGTGTTAACCAGCGATCATTGATGCCGCCTGTTTCCCTCACAATCTCCTCTTGTGACTCCAGCACAGCACGGGTGAGGACACGGCCAGTCGGGCCGCCAGCAGCGGCGTAATTGCGTCGCAGACGCCGGGAACGGGGGACGAACCCTCTGCGTCTGTGACTGTGACTTCCAACTTTTATGGAGCCAAGGCCCCTATTTTACTGTTGAAAAATCTCACGGCACGCCAACAAACAAAAATGTCCCAAAAAAGTTCATTACTGTAATATACTTCCTGCCAACTAATAGAAGAGTATTTATTTGTTTTGTCACTATGCATCACTGGCATAAATAGATTAACATACAATATATCTTTTGAGCAATGACGTCAAATTTGACCATTTCCCACGGCACACCGGTTGAGAATCACTGCACTCGAGACACCGGGGACGGTGGGAAAAAAATCCCCGAACATCTAGCATGTGGCTGCGACTGCGTGTCCTCGCCTGTGTGTTCAAATAATGACTTGACTCATCAAACGGGAGTAAAAAAAACTTTTGATCCTCTTTGATATGTTCATGTGCTTCTATTTGAATTCAAAATGTGGAGGTTATTGTATGAACGCATTTGTTGTGAGTTATGAAAATAAATCGTATTTACCTTGTGGGGTGATCAGTCAGCCACATTTGTGTTTTTTCTGGATTTGAGCGTACGCCATGTTTTAGTAGGAAATCCACACAAGTCTTTGTACACGAGGCCCCAGGCCCCCGAAAGGGCATTTTTTTCCCAAAACAAAAAACTAACTTTCTCCACCCTACATCAGATGACAAAAAAAAAAAAAACTTGAATAGCTTCCTGAACAAACAGATGGCTGACCTTGCATTGTAAATGACTTTCATGTAACATATTGTTGTGGCATCTTATACTTTGAGATGTGACTAGAAAATAAGACAGAAGCGCTATGCTGCGTTTTCTCATTGCATACCAAAAAACACACCACATTTGTTTTGAAATGGCTCCCCATGCACTGTATATACAATAGGACACTGCATTGGTTAAAATAATGAGGAGAAGTTAGACTTTTAAGTTGATGGAGTGGTTGGTTGAGCTGTTTCCAACACACCCAGCGTGACAAAAAATACTTCAGGTGCTAATCAGTGAGCCGAAGCGGTGCTACGTTAAGAGGAAGAAATCATGAGAGTTCACGTCATCTAACGACTACTATGACAAGAACCTGCTGTGCAAATGACATTCGCTTGACATCATCTCCTGGCATCTTATCATTTCAGATGTGATTACCAAACAAAAGGGAAGCATTCCAAAAAACAAACAAAACTTGTTTTTAAATGGCTCCTTGTGTGTGTGCAGCATTTATGTGGCTGCTCACCTTGAGAGGTTGGATGATTATCTCACACCCACCGTGGTATAAAAGACCTCTGGTTCAAATTGGTGGCATTCAGCGAGCTCACGTTGTCCTGCGGTGAGAAGAAGAAATCATGAGAGTCCACGTCGTCTTCCTGCTGCTGGCGCTGGTGGCCGTGCCTGCCCGCTCCGTGGATGATGGTACGCTCTTTATTTAGATAGTGTGTCGATTTGTAGTGCTAAATGGCAGACTTACAATGTATTTTGGTTTTTTTTTTTCCAGGCTTGACAATTTTGTGTTACCTGTCTGTTTAGTGCATACAATTCAAATTTGTTAACAATTGGACAAAATCGGCGGGTCGAGTTTGTCTTTGTCTATAAGTAGCAACGTGACAAGTGGCCACCATCTTTGTGAAGTATTCTTAAAAAAAAAATAACAAAAAAACACAGAATGAGCACTTTAAACACCTATAAAATCCTCCATTACAAATAATGTCAGCAAAAAACTATTGATGAATAAAGTAAACGACCTAGTCTACAGTCCACACTGCTCTTTTCATGAATAATGCTCCATTAGTAGCATTTAAGTCCAGTTATTTAGGGCAAGTGACACCGTTTGAAAGATCACACTCATTTGAACGCATCGACTTGGAAAATTCCTCCGAATTTCGGCCCGGAGGGGCTTTTTGGTGGATGTTTTTCAATTAAACATGTCAGCCAATCTGAGAAGGGGGTTCCTCGAGTAGCAGATAAACCCAAAGAGTTCAGGCGATATGGTGAGAAATAATCAAGCTATACTGTTTTACTCTAATTTGAATGCGTTTTTTTTTTTTTTTTTTTATACCATATTATCAATAGTCGATATCACAAAAAAAAAATTCCTAAAAAGGCAATTTTTTCAACACAAAAAAATGGATTCTTCTGGAACCCATCATCCGATTTTCAAAATTGTGGGTTCGATGTACTTTTTTTATTGGAGACTTCCAGAGCCTCTTGGGACTCCCCCCAGAGAAAACCTCTGTGTCCAGAATGCAAATGAAGGCCACTTGAGATAAGTCACCGCTGTCTAATTTAATGACATCCACAAAAAGTTCTACAATTTCTTTGCAGGGAGCGATTCAGTAGATGGGCAAGAGTCCGAGGAAGAGTCCGAGGAAGAGTCCGAGGAAGAGTCCGAGGAAGAGTCCGGGGAAGAGTCCGGGGAAATGTCAGATGACGACATTTATTATTAGAATTAGGATGATGGTGCATATGAGAAGGGTCGGCAACCCAAAATGTTGAAAGAGCCATATTCGACCAAACAAAAAGGAAAAAATCTGTGGAAAAAAGCCGCAAAAAATAAAAAGACTTATAATGAAGGCAACACATGCTGCAAGTGTCTCTGTTAGCCTACTATCCAAATGACATAATGAGCATTCACGATTAAAGAATGACGCACCACGTGACTACTCTGCTGTACGACGGTGTTTTAAGTTTAACTTCCATTATTGATGCGTTGTGTTTCATCGCATTGATGAAATTATAGAAATATAATCAAGAAAATGGATTTTCTTTTTTAAATGTCAATTTTATTTTGAGGATTCCAAAAAACAAAATGGAGTATTCATCCATTTTCAACACCGCTTATCCTGGTTAGGGTCACGGGTCACCGGAGCCTATTCCAGCTGACTTAGGGCGAAAGGCGGACTACACCCTGAACTGGTCGCCAGTCAGTCGTCGGGCACTCATTTCAGACCTCCCCATAGAAATAAAGCGCAGTCCTCAATAATACAAACAATCCTGTTCTCTTTTCCCCCTTATCTGAGCAACAGACAGAGTGTAATAAAACGCAGCCTGCAATGATAAAAAGGAAACAGCAGCCTTTTGGAAAGGCAAGTACGACGAAGATAAGCCGATTAATCAAATAAAAGAATGCACAATCCTCTTTTCTTTCCCCTCCTAATGGCGGCAACCGACACAAATGAATAGGCTCCAATTGCACGAGGGATAAATCACAGCGTGCAATTAAATAATGAAACACCAGCCTTTTGAAAAGGTAAAGTATATCAAATTTAAACAATACAGCTTCAGTTTGATTTCTCTCCATTATCCTCTTGAGTGTGCTACAAATGCCAAGTAAGCCAGTGTAAAGTAAAAAAATGGATTACACTCCAAAGGCATAATTCTTCATGTTCCTATAACTGTCAGTTTCTCGAGTGTTGCGAGGCTTTCAATGTCCCTTCATTCGTGGCTTTGGGCACGCTGGGCTTTCTGGAGAGTGACATTTTCAAGCTCGGCTGTCGCATTTTTGAATTTGGACACCCATACATCTTTGTCAGCTATGTCGGCCATTTCCATTTCGAGGTCAGCTTGATTTCATCCTGGTAATGTGTTCAACAAGGACCGGCCGGTAGCATGCCTTCCCTGGAAATGTCTTTCCACGTGACTATTTTTGCAGACATGTAGGCAAACCTTCCGCGTCGGCAATGAAAGCAAAACGATTCGGTCCGAGAACTGTTGAATCCTCTGTTGCCCTCAGCTACCTTTCTCTTTTTCCCTTTGCGATCCACGGCCCATCACACACCCGCCGGTTTGTTTGCGACGGCCACCTGCCACGACGAGCTCAGAGAAGCCTATGACGCAAATCTTCGTTGACAGAAATGTTGAAATGAAGAATGTTTGTGTCATGCTTGTCCTCCTACAGAAACCACAATAAAACACATTTTTTCCATATTCATACATTATGCGCTAAAGAGCCGCATTCGGCTCGAGAGCCGCGGGTTGCCGACCTCCGCCCTCGAGGCACAAGGCACTCTTCCGTCATTCTCACTAGCAAAACAGGTCTAAGCAATTTCTCCCGGTTCAGCTGTATGACGAAGCAAATGTCAGAAGTTTAAACATCGACAATGTCTTTAGTTTTTTTAAACAAAATATCACCACAGAGCGTCCAAAGATGACAATATTCCCAGGTTTAGGCTTCGTTCGCGTTTACATAGATCGTATTTGTATAAATAGGCTGCACGGTGGAGACCGGTTAGAGTGTCTGCCTCACAGTTCTGAGGACCGGGGTTCAATCCCCGTCCCCGCCTGTGTGGAGTTTGCATGTTCTCCCCGTGCCTGCGTGGGTTTTCTCCGGGTACTCCGGTTTCCTCCCACATCCTAAAAACATGCATGGTAGTTTAATTGACGACTCTAAATTGCCCGTAGGTGTGAATGGTTGTTTGTTTGTATGTGCCCTGCGATTGGCTGGCAACCAGTTCAGGGCGTACGCCGCCTCCTGCCCGATGACAGCTGGGATGGGCTCCGGCACGCCCGCGACCCGCGTGAGGAGAAGCGGCTCACAAAATGGATGGATATTTGTATAAATAAATGATTTACATGTATTTAACTTTTGTCCAAAGACACCAGCTATAAAGAAAACACAATTTTAGCAAGTTCGACTTCAAACAATCATGTAATCAAACCGTAGACATGCTTGTTAGCGCACTACACACTGGAAGTCAGCTCTCTCTTTCTTCCAGGTTGGTCACGTTACGTTCCGCATAGAGCAGATTGGGACAAGGTTAGATTTGATTTCATTTCATTAAATAGGGGTCAGCACAAACCTGCGCACATTTAAAATGCCCCTAATTAACCCCAAATCAAGTTCAGATGTTCTAGTAAGCGTGTCATGTCAAATGTGTATCGTAATTGAATCATTTTTAGTGACACAATAATGAAGTGTCTTGGTAGGTTCTTGGGACTTGGAGAAAGTGGGGACCCTCTTTCACGTTATGTCCGGGACACTTCCGGATGTGCCCTGCGATTGGCTGGGAACCTGCCCAGGATGTACTCTGCTTCTCTCGCACAAAGTCAGCTGGGACGGACGGGCTCCGGCTCCCTCCAAACCGTATGAGGACAAGCAGTACAAAAAGCGGATGGATGTGTTCCCCAAAGTAGGGAGCGCGCAGAAGAAGAATACATAAAGTGATTACTGGCTGGTGCTCGGACTCTTAACTAGAAAGACACGGAACATTTGGCATACTGAACAAGGAGACCGCTACACCTGGTTTGTAAATTAATTTGACATTGTTATGGCAACTTAGAATTTGAGATGCGGTTAAAAAACAAAAGACACGCTGGGCTATTGTTTCAGACGTGATTAAAGAACGAAACATGAATGTATTGTATTGTTGCCAGTGCATGACTCAGGCTGGCACGCAAGAAGGAAATAAATGACAAAGATACGATCAACGTTGAGATCGACAGGGGTGGACGGTTGAGATGTTTTAAACACACGCGGCGTGGTGGATAAGACCTCTGGGTCAAATCGGTGGCATACAGCAAGCTCACATTGTCCTGCACTGAGAAGAAGCAATCATTCGAGCCGACGTCGTCTTCCTGCTGCTGGCGCTGGCATCCATACCGCGCCTCCCTTCCATGGAGGATGATGGTACGCTCCTTATTTCATAGCGGGAAACAATGGAAAAGAAGTCGGGGGCGCTCCAAATTATACAGGGTAATGACGCGTGAATGTTTACTTTTCTTCCAACAGAATTCCGGACCGCTAATTGAGGTTAAGCCTCCCAGTGAGTCATCCAACTTAAACGCTCCACAGATATTGATTCATTCGTTTAGTTCGTATAAGTCATTCAAATTTGGTAGACAAAATCTTAAGGATGACCGTCTTTGAAGTGTCCCCGGAAATTGCCAAAACGGCCGCTTCAAAAGCAAAATGGCAGAGTGCTGATGTAGTTTCAGGCTTATGTCACAATTTTGCATTACCCTTCTGTCAAGTATACTTAACTCAAATTGTCTTCCAACAGAGAGCGGGAACAAAGCTTCAATTGAGTTTTACAGTAAGTATTCCGATTTCCCAACCCGCTTTTGATTCACAGGGCTATCTAGTTTATCCCTCCATTTTCTGCACTGATTATCCTCACGAGTGTCGCGGATGAGCTGGAGCTGATCCCGGTTGTCTTGTTACGGGAGACCGGTTACATCCTGACCTTGCCGCCAGCCAATCGCAGGGCACATAAAGGCAAACAACAACATTCAATCAATCAATCAATCCATCACTCACTCAATCAGACTTTAATGACAAATAACGATTCTAATTCTATTTTATAGCCTTGTGACTACAAGGGAAAAAAATATTCTCCAATCACCATTTTTTTTTTTTTTTTTTAATTCCCCAATCTTGTTTTCGGTGTTCTAATTACCTCATAGATGATTACAAACGTGTTTTTTTTTTTTTTAGTATTCTAATTACCTCACAGTCCAATTAGCTCATGGGTAATTACAATACCATTTTTTTTTTTTACTATTTATCTCTAAGATATGTGTCCATTAAGGTGGAAATTATTATTCTTATTCTTTTTTTTACAGCAAACAGAAAAAAAAAAACCTGAACAAAATGGAGGAAATAACTACAAATGTCCACTACAGAGGATTTTAAACACTAAAATACTATGCTAAAATGCAGTTAAAATAACTTGGGTAATGTTTTCATGTGTTCATAAATGAAAGGCAGGGTCAGCAATTTGCAGTGAGGAAACACCGGAGACGGGATCAAACTAAAAGCAAATATAAAATAAATAATTAAAAAAAAAAAAAAACACACACCTCAAAAACACCACGTCAAAAGCAAAATGGCATACTTCTGATGTAGTTTCAGGCAAGCTTCACAATTTTGCGTTACCCGTGTGTCTAATATGGTATACGTAATTGAGATTTTCTTTCAACAGCGAGCTGGAGCAAAGAAAAAGATGAGCATACGGGTGAGTCATCAAAGTTACCAACCTGCGATGTGCCGTTGAAATGCTGCCATTCGCAATTTTGATTCACCCGTCTATCGAGTTGTACACATCAGTCTAGTATTGGTACAGATATAAGGTACCCCTGGAAATGACCAAAACGGCTGCTTCAAAGCAAAAAGGCCAACTTCCGATACATTTTCAGGCATGCTTCCCAATTTTGCCTTACCTGTCTGTCGAGTGTACATAATTCAAATTTTCTTTCAACAGGGATCTTGAAATTGGCCGAAACAGAAGGTGAGTCGTCAAACTTACTACCCTGCCATGCACTGTCGAAATGCTGCCATTCGCAATTTTAATTCACCCGTGTCTCTAGTCGTATGTGTCTTTTAAATACGTGCTACGATCGGACAAAATCTTTAGAATTACTTTGTTATTGAAGTACCCCAGGAAATGGCCAAAATGTCTGCTTCAAAGCAAAATGGCAAACTTCCAATGTATTTTCAGGCATGCTTTACAGTTTTGCGTTACCCGTCTGTCTCGTAAACCTAATTCAAATTTCTTTCTAACAGGGAGCGGTGACGACGAAGACGGCTCATCAAACAGCCATGCGCCGCCGACATGCCGGCTTTCTAATTTATTTTTTTGCCATTCTTTGCCTTTTTTTCCATTTTCATTGTGAAGCAATAACAGATTGCAGTGAGCAAGATCAATAAAAGTTCAAAAATAAATTCCTGAACATAACTGTAGACAGACAGCATAACATGACTCACATCACACACAATAAGATAATTCGCATAACATAATATTACTGCTGCTACCGAGCAGTTGTGACCGTCTTTCCTTGAGTCTACTTCTTTTTCTGGCCATAACACACACACAATGTATTAAAACATGAAAACATGATGCATGAATTGTTTAATCTAAAAAGTCAAAACACTACTGTGCCATTTTCTTCCTAATTACATTAAACAAATTAAGCAATTCATGAATTGAATGTCGCTTCAAGCTACGCACTAATATTTAAGGTATTGGTTCATGCTGATGTCATTCTGTAACTTGTGGAGCGTATTGTGTGTACAGTTAAGCAAACACAGTTTCGTATTTCGGGTAAGTGCTGAATCTAACTAACAAAGCAATCAGTAAAGTAATAAAGTTACTTTTTCAACAACTGTGGCAACACTGCGCAAAGCTCTACTGGCTAACTGACTTTTCTATTGCTCAGATATGGCACAGACGTACTCTTTTGAACTATTTATTTTTGCCCTACATGGCGTGTTGTTTTTTTTTTAACCATTCAAATTTGACAGGGTTGTTGACAACACTCTTATCTGTAGTGTGTCATATTGACAAGGCATCTCTCCCTTGTGCTAACTCGTAACCGTGCCGCCATCTTGTAGCCGGAACCTCTCACTACAACCTGGCCGCCAGTCAACTGGCACTCGACCGGACAGTTTAAGAGTGTAAATGGCATTAAAACGTCGCTTAAGAACACACTACACGGACATTGACATTGATACGTTTAAAGGGTGAGAAAACAAAAAGGAAAGCGACGGCGAACATTGGCACGTTTAAAGGGGCAGAAAAAAGAAAGACAAAAAAAAACAGTCAACGAGTCCTACCAGCGAAAGTTGCTGCTAGCCGGGTGTCACCTGAGCCGTCGCCGTCATAAGTCGCGTGCTAGCGGGTAATGGATACCGAGCCTCCCCGGGGTCGCTGTGTCGTCCAACTGGACCGCACCACGTCGCCGCCTGCCTCGGGCTCGCTTCTTAAATCTGCAAGTCGCCGAGCGACCAACTAAACCTTGTGAGACGACGACATGCGCTCCCTCGCCGGGCTAGCGGCCACCTTGGCGGCGGCCAGCGTCTACCTCTACGTGCTCTCCACTCACCTGCCGCCGGCGGATGAGCACCTGCGGCCGGCCTCGCCTGGGGAGCCCGAGCCGGAGCCCCACTACTACAAGTAGGTCGAGTGCAACGGACAACTCACTCTTATTTTAATTTTCATTCTTAATAGTATACCTTGACTTGCGAGTTTTTGTTCGGGTGAGCAAGCTCGTTGGTCAACTAAATTTTCTTGTATTACCCGGCAATATCAAAGGCCCTTTTGAAATGAATTGAAATGTCATTTATCCGTTTCAGCCCCTAAAAACATTTTTGTTACACATTTTGAATCAAGAAAATCAGCACTGTATTTAAAAACGTAATAGAACATAAACAAACAAAGTGGTTTAAAATGTGTAATCCAGAAAAGACTATAAAGAACGTCATGTGAGCAAACCCGGAAAACAGGTTAGTGGACTTCCTGTCAATGCTGGGCTAACAAGCATGACCACGGGTTGATGACATGAGTATTCGGAGTTTTCTTTATGGCATGTGTTTTCGGACAAAAGTAAAATACATGTCCTTTATTCATACAAACATGATATATAAACACAAAGAAAGCCTAAACACCAGCTATTGACATCTCTTTAAAAAAAAAAAAAAAAAAACACACGGTCGACGTTTTAAGTTCCTACGTGTTGTTTGTCACGGCCCCTTCCACCATTCTGGAGCCGAGAAAAAGTGCTTCAAACTGTTTTTGCCGAATACGGAAGTAGGTAGCGTGGGTTTGCACCCCATTTCTGTACGTTGGGGCAAGCTGAGTCAAAAAAAAGAACAGCTGCCATGTTGTGTAACGTGTGCCCTTAAGGCACATGTGTTAAACTCAAGGCCCCGGGGCCAAATCCGGCCCACCACATCATTTTATGTGGCCCGCGAAAACAAATAATTTCCGTCAACTTCCATGATTCTTGCTAAAACACGTCCTTTATTCATACAAATATGATATATAAAATCAAACCCCTTTTTACAGTAAATTGATAGGGGCGGGAGGATTTAACAGTAACCCTGCTTAACGTTAAAGGCCGATGGAATCCAATGCCCTATCTCGCAAGATCTTTTGTATTTCACGAGAACCAATTGCACGTCAAACATTTAACGAGTAAACATCAATGCGCCCTTAATCGGAAGATGGGTCATAAAATTAACAGGAGATAAACAAAGCAACTTTATACATCACTAAATGTATTCTACTCGTGTGAAAATAGATATACATATAATGTGTTCATTTTCATGAAATCACATCCTTTTCAAGGTGACTTGGGAGCAGTGGGGCTGCATCCTGTATTGACAACCCGCCACTGAATGCTATGATGAGGCGAAACGAAACATTTACGGTCATAACGGCCCTCTGAGGGAAACCGTACCAACAATGTGGCCCACGGGAAAAATGAGTTTGACACCCCTGCTTTAAGGGATGTGGCCTCGTGGGTGATTTCCAGAGCTGGAGTCCTTTTTTCTCATTTTTGTGTTGAACTGTTTGTCCGTTTAATAAGCGGCTGAAAATGCATCTGTGACTATGGCGCTCCTTGTCCACATGCGAGGGCACTACAGTACCTTAATTACAGTACCTTTTCTTTCACGACACGAGTGGTGGTGTATCCGAAGCTTGTTTGCAACTACAATTTTGGCAGAGCAAAAAAAAAAAAAAGGCCAAGCAACGGCTGTTAAATCAAAAGACAACTCACCGCTATGAGCTCTGTTATGTTTTGGGCCGGCGGGGTTCTGCCTCACACGATGCAGTTGACGGGACTCAAATATGTATGTATTCATTGTGCTTGTGAAAGGAGCTCCACTTGCAGGGGGCAGGGCACACGTAGACGGACACTAATTCACACCTACACTTACGCCGGGGCCAAGATTTGAACCCGGGAACTCCACATTTTGAGGTAGACGTGCCAATTCATTTTGTCTTAAATCTCAACTGCGTGATGGACATAAATAGATGTGAGGAGAGGGTAGAAAAACACACAGACACGCGCTAGAATCCCTCTTGTCAGTAACTTAAGCCTGTGGGCCTTGTCCAGCACCTGCTTGGCCTCTCATCAGCGCCGCTTCCTATTGGTCGTCGGGCCCAACATGTGGCCGCGCGATTGGTCGTAATGCGCGCACGCCACACACGAACTTGTTCAGCATTTCAGGAGGGAAATGTGTCACAGTGGGCACTTTTATTTTCACCCAATGCGTAAGCTCCCTCGCGTTAACACTCCGCTTCGCTCCTCGTTGGCAAGTGGACGACTGTCTTTAGTTGCCACTTCACAAATGCGTGTCAAGTACTCAAACATTTTCAGAACATCCTTGATCATTTTTAGTCGCTTCCTTTGCTGTAAAGAGTCCAAAATAGCTCCGTTTCCCAGCATGCAGCACACACACAGCTTGTGTTGCCCAGTGGCGACCACCCAACAAATAAATCACCTAACTAAAGATACTTGGGCGAGTGCAATTTATGTGCATTAAAAAAGAAATCCAACTTTGACATTTCCCTACAAGGCTATTAATATGGACTATCTTTAGACTGTCAATCATAGTATTTTGGTCCTGGAAGCTGCGATGAATAAGTATGGGTACACATCGTTTGAATGGGGTATTTTTTAAGTATAAAAACAAAAACTACTAGCAATATATCTTAAAACATAAAAAAAAAAAAAAATCACAAATCATTAGCCAAGTGGCATAATTTCCAAAATAATTTTTAACTTACTGTTACAATATTGATTAAAAAAATACCAATGTGCTTGCTATAAATTGTTTTTCTTCTTGTTTTCCAAAAGTGTTCAAATATGCTTTTAGGCTTACGAAATTATGAACTTTAACAACTATTGACTGTCATGTGACCATCCGATTTTTTTTTTTTGTAACATTCTTAAGTTATAAAATGAAGGTAACTACTGGTCATAAGTCATATTCAAGCATAACAAATAAATAATCTTTAACTTAAGCAACGGTTGGTAAAGTCTTAACTATTAAAGATTCAATTGTAGGCGTTCACTGCCATTGACGGCCGTAGAAGTCAAATATCCATGTTAACTGCGAAGGCTGGCAGTGAATGAGTTAAGAAATACCGGTATCATACAAGTGTCTTTTGTTGACAGTGGAGTCTTATCGCTTTGAACGTGACGTCACTTCCCATATTCTCTTTTCAGTGCTTTGCTGAACTGCTCTCTGAAGTTTGTGGTTTTTCCCCATTCTCCAGGTTGAAGTTCCCGTCGGATCTGGACGAACTGCGGGAGCTTGCAGAGATGCTCAGGTTCTACAAGCGGGAGCACCACGGCTACGTTCTGCTGCTCTTCTGCAGCGCATACCTCTACAAGCAGTCCTTCGCCATTCCCGGATCCTCCTTCCTGGTGAGACGCTTGCCCCCTTCGAAGTTGGCTTTTGCCCCAACTTTGTCTGTTTGAAAGGTCCGACACGTAATGGGGGGGACCGGCAAACTTGTAGCCTTCTGAGGTAGTATCAGACAGAGGTGGAACTGCCTCTGCGTAAGAACGGTTTGACGTTGAACACCCGAGACTCACTGTATGAAAGGGACACGCGAATAAATCCCCGCTCTGCCATTCTGTCTCTCAATCCAGAACCTTCTTTTCATTGTTTCCCGTGTCAGAACATGCTGGCGGGCGCCATATTCGGACCCTGGGAGGGCCTGGCGCTGGCGTCGCTGCTCACCACCACGGGCTCCACGTTCTGCTACCTGCTGTCGTCCGCCTTCGGGAAGCAGCATGTGGTTCGCATCTTCCCGGACAAGGTGGCGCTGCTGCAGAGGAAGGTATGGTTGCTAGGCAGAATCTGTGGGGAATCTCAAAGAAAATGTATGTCATGAAAATTCAGCCCCTGAAGCCATTTTCACTGAGCAACATGACATTTTGGTAGGCACGTCTATCATAATTAAATCCACAAAAAGACCTAACAAGTCAGCCATTGTGGTTTGAAGCAGGCATTTGAGGGTACATTTGGCAATTTCCAGTGGTCCTTCAACTATTTTTGAAAAATCAGCCCCCTGAAGCCAGTTTCCCTTCGCAACATGAAATTTGGTAAGCATATCTATCGTGAGTCAACCCACAAAATCAGACTTAAGGAGCCATTACTAGGAATACACCGGAAATCTTCCATTTCCGCTTGAGGCTCATTTTGGCTATTTCCAGCAGTCCTTCTAAAAAAAAAAAAAAAAGAACTCATCCTACTGGAATAGTTTTTAAAAAACAGTTTCTCTTAGCAACGTGAAATTTGGTAGGCAAGTTTATCATGCGTGAACCCACGACAAAAGTCTCAAGAAGCCATTCCCGGGAATACACAGGCAGTCTACTGTTTTGATTTATAGCTGCCACTTTCGGGTCATTTTTGCTATTTCTAGCAAATATAGAAATGGCAGAGTAGCTGATGAATTGGTTTTTCTCCTGAATGTATTTGTTATGGACGATTTTAGAGGAGTTTAAAATGAGTTTTTTCTTATTTGTGAAAATTCCACCAAGAATGGCGGCCACTTGTTGTTACACTGCTATTTCTACTAGGGGTCATTCAAAGACAAACTTCTAATGGGATTTAGACAATTCAGCCCCCTGGGGCCAATGTGTTTGGCATGCCTCTCACTAGGAGACACGTGAGCGAGTCTCAAGAAGCCATGGCAGGAAAGACACAGGAAGTCTTAACATATTTCACTCTAAAGCGGCTGCAATTGTAGAGTCATTTTATTTTGGCCCTTTTTCTTTCAGGGGTCTTCCATTTCCAAGACTCTTCCTGGAGATTGCTCAATATAGTCTCCACGTTCATATTGCTTCCTCTTTTCCCATCTCTTCCTGCTCTGTCAGGTAGAGGAAAACCGTAGCAGCTTGTTCTTTTTCCTCCTCTTCCTGCGCTTCTTCCCCATGACTCCTAACTGGTTCCTTAACATCACCTGTCCGGTCCTCAATATCTCCATGTCCATCTTCTTCTTCTCCGTCTTCATCGGTGAGCAGGCCCCTTTATCCACGCGGCACAAAATCGCTGACGCACGGTTCCTGAAAAAAGCGCTCCCCCGGGTTTGCCGTTCCCAGGTTTGATTCCCTACAACTTCATCTGCGTGCGCACGGGCGCCATCCTCTCCGAGGTCCGCTCCCTGGACGACATCTTCTCGTGGGCCACGCTGGCCCAGTTGCTGGCCGTCGCGCTGGCGGCGCTGGTGCCCGGCGCGCTCATCAAACGCTATGGCCGAGCTCACCTCAAGGTGGAGGGCGCGGACGGAACACGGGAGGACGATCGGAAGAGGCGATGACGGAGGTAGGACGAGGACTTTTCATACCGGAAGTCTCCGCCGGTGGACCTTACACCGCCGACCTTGACGTCACTGTGATCGATGCGCAGTGGACTGCCGCTATTCGCTGTGGAGAGGGGCCGGGACCGGCCGCGAATAATTGACGGCCATTATAAGTGCATTGGAAAAATGATTTTTTCTTTTTAACCCCAAAAATTCTTATACCGCCGGTAAGAAAAAAAATAGGGGTGATTCCCCTCCCAAAGGAAAATGGAAACAAAATCTGCAACTAGGTGAATCCGCTTGATTTATTTATGGTTATGGTGGGGTCGTGTTCCATACCGATGCGCAATAGATGAAAAACTGTGATATCGAGAGACATTAAAGTCAAATTGTTTTGCCTCTCCCAAATGCGTTCAACATATTAAAACACATTTAAGGTACGGTGGTGCGTTGAGATATGAGTTTAATTTGTTGCGTGACACCACATAACCTAAAACACGCATCTCAAATCATCTTTCCCCATTAAAATGAACGGACGTGCCATTAATCTGTTGCCAACCGCCTGGCGGGGGACGGTACAATACAGTCACCACTCATCTTAGTTCCTCAGTAAGGTTTGTTTTGGTTTGCAGAGGATCAAGAATAAATGCCTGTAAGTCTGTGTGTGTCGCTCCACCATTGGTTAAAGTCCCTTTTTTCCCCCCCTTTATTAAAAACACGTCATTGTTTTGGGCGGCTTGAACGGATTCAAGTTTAAAGTCAAGGCACCGTCGCTACAACAGCAATAATACACTAAGCTCATTCAACTGCGAAGGTATACCTAATGAAATGATTTTTAGGATTCATCATGTGTGTTGACATCCAGCGCTTGTTCTTAACTTTATAAAGTTGCAAATGGAATGTCAGGTTCAAGCAAAGATGATTTGAAACTACAGCTGTTTACAAGCACTTATCTTTTACGTTGTTTATTTACATTCTCTGTGAAGCACTTAGACGTCTTAATACTTCATTTATTGAAAGTAACCGTGCGCACGTGTACTTCTGTTACACAATCTGTGTGTTTGTGTCTCTGAGGATGAGAGATTGTCGTTCTCTTCTTCTTTGACCACATTTTGTAACCGTTTAAAAAATGCAACTCTTAAGTTTTGTTTTTGTAAGTCCATGTCAAGGGCAACGGACAATAAAACTCACTTATTAAAAACTCTTTATTCTTCTACATTTTGTCCACGTCATGCACATACACACACAGACCTTTCACATTGCCGGAGATTACGTGCCATCGGTAAACAATGTAAAGACACACAATGATATTTGTTTTTTATATATATATATATATTGGTGGGAGATCATGAGCAGGATATGTGCCATTTTGTTTAAACACTGATTTGGATTAAAGTGTTAAAAAAAAAAAAGACATTTGAATGGGAATCAAGTCACCTTTTAAACAAATGAGCAGCTTAACGTGAGGAAGTGGACAGTACAGTAGTTGAATTTGTCCAGTGCTTTCAAATAAAAGAATATTTCTCACAAGAGCAGAAACTCTAAAGTCAAACAGCTAAACAGAAGTGGGGGGAAAAAGGCAAACAAAACTTGGGCGACGTCGACTCACATTCATTCATTTCAGAGAGTGAGTAGTTTTGACTCTTTTTTGTTGAATTCATTGACTTAACCGATTGGTAAATTAGATATATTTTTTTTTCTATTAATTTTAGTAAATCAAGTTTGACTTTTTGGTTTAACTACAAATGATTGCCCTGAATTAACTGACTGTTTTATAGCTTTCATTTAATTTCTTTTCAATATATTCTTTTTTCTTGACTTTATTTTCTGAACTTTTATTTCTACTAGTGTCTTTAATTGACTTGTATTGTATTTTGAAATGTCCCATTTCATTTGCAGCCCAAAAATGCTTTTGCAAAAGATGCTCAAGTGTCATCAAAAGTTACCGCACCTCACAACCCTTCGCGATTCTCACGAAGTTAAATATGCAGACCAAAATGTTCGAAACCGATCTCCGTATGATGGAGTACACGTCAAGGAAAAAACCTCCGACTAAGCAAAAGTAAGCAAATAATTAGTTTGAATATGTTGACTTTTTTTTTTTCAGCGTATATTTTGGTTTTGTTATTGTTATTTCATAAAATGAAATTTATGTTCCGTAAGCCTTATTAGATGCTGGGCGGGGAATAGACTTACTTTTCAAAATGTCTTATTGATTATACATTTTTATTCAGTATTTAAATCTTAAATAGATTTTTTTTTCATTTGTGATGTAGTTGTGAATGTTTTATTTGTGTTTCTCATTTTGATTGTAGCTCGCTCGTGTTGATGATTCACACTCATTGATTTATCCATCCATCCATTTTCTGAGCCGCTTCGCTTCTCCTCACGCGGGTCGCGCTAGGCGTGCCGGAGCCCATCCCGGCTATCATCGGGCAGGAGGCGGGGTACGCCCTGAACCGGTCGCCAGCCAATCGCAGGGCACATACAAACAAACATCCGGCCACACCCACGCCCACGGGCAACCCCGGAGTCCCCCAATCAATGCATGTCTTTGGGATGTGGGAGGAAAGCGGAGCGCCCGGAGAGAAGCCACGCAGGCACGGGGAGAACACGCAAACTCCACACAGGCGGGGCCGGGGACCGAACCCGTGAGGCCGACGCTTTTTATTGAATTGATGTTTACATGATGATATCATCATTGAATTAGTTTATTTGTATTGATTAATTAAACTGTAGGGGTGTGCCCCTTCGAAGACACACGGTGACACTTAGTGGCTCTTTTCAGCGTAAAATATACAAACAGAAACACTTCAACATTGTTCGATTCATGCGCTTCCGTTGAGCATTATCATCCATATACTGGATCTACAGTGTCAGGAAAAGCCTACTAGAACATATGAACTTTATCTGGGATTAAGCAGAGGCAGATGGGTGCTGAATCCCATTAAAAAAAAAAAAAAAAAGTTTGAATGTGATCAGTTAGTTCTGAACACAGCCACATCTCCAGTTATAAGAGGGTGTGCACACTTATGCAACCACAGCTCAATCCGTTTTTTGTACTTTCCCCTCTCAAAAAGACTTTTGTTAATTGCGTTGTAAGATCCTGGCATGTCAACAGGGGTGTGTACACTTGATATCCACAGAAGGTGTACCTAATGTGTCCATACGGTGCATTCAAAATAAATAAAGACAGTAGATTGGGAGATGACTGACGGGTGGAAATGAAGTTCAAGTCAGCGAGCATCGCAGGGGATGGAAGAAGCACACCTGAAGGCACTTTTGAGGGGGACGTCACGGCGGTCGCTGCCATTACGGGTCAGGTAGACGTCGCACTGGTGTCGGTCGTGCTCGGGCGAAGTCACAGCAACGATTCACCGGCTGAAGCGCTCGCGCTCTCTCCTGAGGCACTGCGAGGAGAGAGAGAGAGAGATGGAAGATGGAAGATGGAAGAGAATTGACGGACAGAGGAGAAACAAATGCGCTCGAGACCCCTTTTACGGTGCCTGGGAAAGTAAAGGTCAGAAAAGGACAAATTCAAGTGTGTTTGAATTAGCAACGCTAGCAAGCTGAAAGGCACAATACAAAACCTAAAATAGTAGTCAAATTAAAAATGTAATACTGAATGACAAATTCTCTTGATTAAAAAATAAATGCATTTTATTCAATTTTAATGTACACAATTCATCTTTCAGTGTTTGTTTATTTATAATGCATTAGATATAAATGCATATACAGTCATGATGTACATAATTTGTGGCTCGTCTAAATTGATTTATTAAGAGTTTGTATCCATTTCTGAAATTTTAGAATTAATGACATTTGAATGTTATTTTTTAGTTTCATCTTTCAAGTGGTGAGGGCTATTAAAATAATGCATGTATTTTTATTTGTATTAAAGAAATGAATACACGTGTGGTTAATTTATGTCTATATAGACTCATAGAATTATTGTTTTACAATTTATCAATTTCTTGACTGTATGCATTTCATTTTTGTATTTATTTTCACCTTTATAGCCTTGATGATTAATAATAAATGTAGTCTTCTTAAATGCTACTTTAATATTTAGTAATGATTCATTATTTAAGTATACACCGAGAGAGAGAAAAGTAAGGCAATGTCCACACAAATGTTTTTAGTGAATTTATATGCATGTCGCCATGTAAAAAATAAATCATCCATACTTGTGTTTGATACTGTATATTCCAAAATAAATAAATCCAAAAGATTTTGGTCCCTACCTGCGCAGATGGAGCAGCCCTTGCACGCAGTGCTCTTCGTGGTAGCGCACAAACTGCGTGCAGGTGAGCCGGACCTCCTCGCGAGCTCCTCCCGCCGGACCGTTACGGTCCGCATCTCGTCCCCGCCACAACGCCGACAACCTGCCGGCAGCGCAGCGGTCACGCGAAAGCGCCGCGCCGGCGTCGGGGTCGGCGGTACGCTCACCTCCTCTTGAAGGGCACGATGATGAGGTGGCGGTCCAGGCCGAAGATCCCGAAGGACAGGAAGCCTTGGCCGTAGTTAGCCACGGCGCAGAAGAACTGAAGCTCCAAGTACAGACGGCCGGGGTCTTTGTTCAACAACCACCACAGGCAGCTCGACAGGTTCTGTGCAAAAACAAAACAAGACGCTCGCCGGTCACCACCTAACAGGAGAGGAACGTTCTCGTCAAATCCGATGAAAAAAAAAAAAAGAATTGAAATCGACATTTGCAAAAACTACTAAACAAAAAAAAGACTGAAAAGAAACATTTCAATTGTGAAATCTTTCTGCTCAAAACAATGATGAAAAGGTTTTTTAAAAGATTGAAGAAAATGAAGAAATACACTACATGAAATTGTTAACACTTAACTAGAAGACATTTCAAAAAGTTAATTCTCCTCAATACCTAGCTGAAAAAAAATGTATCAAATAAGAAAATAAAGAATCATTTCAAAAAAATAAGTCCATTTCATTTCATTGTCTGCTACCATTATTATTAGTATGGCGACACATAATTTGATATAAAAGTAACAATTTAAAGCCATTTAGAAAAATAAATAACTGGATTGTCACCTAACCCTAACAAGAAGAAAAACTAAATCGAATGAAGACATAACGGAATTTTAAAAAATAAAGTAAAAATTCTCATTCATAGCACGCTGATGAATTGAACTGAAAAAAGAGATCAACACTCAATAGTGAAATATATCTATATCTATAACATTTAAAACATCAATTTAAGATATATAAATCAATATAGAAAAATAACTGGATTCTCACTGCAAGCAAGTTCAATATAATACAATTTGAAATGAGTTAAAATTAAGAAAAAACACTAATTACATAGAAGGAATATATCAAATAAATGTAACTATTACATAAAAAGTCCTTCAAAATAGGAGATATTGTAAACATAAAATAAGATTGAATTCTCACCGCTAAGAGGCTGACAATAAGCAGGAGACAGAGCAGAACGTGTCTGACGGTCTGCTTGTCATCTGCGGCTTGTCGGCGCTCAGGTGCTGTTAGATTCGGCAGGTGTTCTGAAGAGGACCAACTCCGCTGCTGCTGCTGCCCGTGGCCTGCAGAGAACATTGCACCAAATATCATCATCATCATCATCATCAACGAAGGGGAATTCTAGCCATATACAACACGATCACATTTTTCTTCTTGCCTGTGCTGTTACCATGGTTTCTCTGCGTGCTGGTGATCATATCCGGCATGCACCGGAGCGGAGGAGGCGTGTGGAGGTCTAACATGAAAATCATTGTCAATGAGTAACACCGTTCCTAATGATCCTCCCTCAAAAAAACAAAAAAACAAACAAAAGCCTGATACCGGAGTTAATACTGCACGCAGAAGGTGAAAGTTCCGCTAACTGCTCTTGTTGTTGTTGTTGTTCTTGTTGTTGTTGTAGTGGGTCTTCCACACCGGCAGGGGTCCTCAGCTGCTCCTCACTGGAGGCGGGTAGCGCCGCAAGGCTCAGGACGTGGTAGCCCCTCTGCTCCCGCCGGTCTCCCTGGCTGAGGCCCATCAGAGAAACGGCAGCCAGCGCCAGGCTGACTGCCAGCACCGCCGCTGTGCTGATAATCTGCGCATCAAAATGGACACCCACTTTGCTTTGCTTCACTTTAGGGCATTATGCACATTTGGGACAATAACACTGTGTAACACTTAAATATCGGAAAATGGAAAAATAAATACATACTCATTTCGAATGTATTACAGGAGTTCAATAAAAACCATACCTAAATCAATGTTTGAACAGATGAAATGCAAATTGATTGCCGTTTAAAGTGAGATACAACTGAACTGTACCTAAAAAAAATGTGCTGTATTGAATTTTTTTTTTTTTTTTTAATCCAAGCCACTATCATAACGCACAGTTTGAACCTTTTAACCATTGATTCTCTGCGTACCACGAGAGAGAGAGCCTTCACAACACACTTTGATGATTACTTTTTTTTTCCCCATCAATTCATTCATAGTACTTTGAGAGAAAAGTGTC
Source organism: Phyllopteryx taeniolatus (assembly GCF_024500385.1). Classification (NCBI taxonomy): domain Eukaryota; kingdom Metazoa; phylum Chordata; class Actinopteri; order Syngnathiformes; family Syngnathidae; genus Phyllopteryx; species Phyllopteryx taeniolatus. Next base: position 24,642,387 of record NC_084512.1, read on the forward strand.
AGAAGGTGTTTGTCTTACCTGAGCTTTGCTGTAGAAGAAGGCAGAGTCAATGGAGTCGGTCCTCTGGCCGACTAACAAAAGACCTCCCACCATAAAGAAAGGAACCCTGCCAACGTGCGCATTAGAAATGAACAAAATGACGAGAAAGGCTCGTTGAGAGGGAACCGAAACCTGCCGCAAATAGTGAAAAGCCACAAAAATCATTAACGCCCCACACAAAAGGGGTTTGTAATTGATGGCGGCAAAGCACTTAAACCGGAGAGGATCATAAAGTACCAACACCACGTACAACTGTATTCAACATAAACAAGCCAACTTCACATGAGAATCATCAGTAGTATTAGCTCGCATAATCGCCTACATAACGCGCTACTTACTACACATTGACATGACATCACACATGGGCAAATGAATATGCGGACTAGCACTTTTCAAACGGTATTAACGTCATTCAACTCACCTTTTGGCATTTCACACAAATTGGAATAAATATACAACCCAGACGGAAACATGGCAGTGTCAACAAGATCTCGCCAGATGGCGCCAAAGTAACCCTTTCATGGCTTTGGGCTGAGCACAAATCAGTGAATAGACAGATTTTCAGTATGCAATGGAGGATAGGGTCCCAAATAAATGCTTAACCGCGAATATGCAGAGGTTTACAGCAAAAGCCTCTCACATACGTGTTATTTATTTAAATCCTGTTAGGGAGTAACTAATAACATCGAACGAGATGAAGTCATTTCATTTCAGAATGTTTGTAATTGTCATCCATTACATGACTGAGAGAAAATGTGTGTTACATCACAGTTGCTTTTGGAAATCTACATGCTGGCCGTGAACTCAACTCACTTCACACACAAGCAGCAGATGGTAAACCTTCCCAAAAAGTCTTCAACCTGTTTTTTGCCACAGTTTGTCAAAGCAAAATACTTACAAGCGTATTTAAAACAAGCACATAGCTTAGCACTCTTTATCTGATAGCTTAATACTACCGCTAACACAATAGGAAACACCGCAGACAGGTTAACAAATAGCATCTACGTGGCAGTTTTGCAACGCTTTAAGCGATGGCCATTTGCACACAATCCACGACAACAGTCAATATAACAATCCTCGCAGGTATATAGTCTTGATGCTCTTCTGCGAAAAACCACTGATATCACTGCAGTTTACAGAGTCACTTACTCCAGGAGTTGTGAAACTTCTTCTTCTTATTATTCTTATTATGATGATGATTGTATTATGGCGCCCCCGGTGGCCAAGTCCAACACACACCAGAAGAAGCCGAAATGAACGTCTTAACGGCATTTCCATTCATTTCAATGGGGAAAGACGATTTAAGAGAAGATCTGTTTGTGCTCTCCCAAAACAGGTGCAACAGATCCCTATCGTGTGCTCTTTGCTGTGGAACTCACCCCCAACCCAGAATCAGGAAAATGGCCGGCCGAAGCCTGAGCAGATCGTCTCTGCTGGTCAGAGCCAAGCACAGCGGGATTAAACCTAAAAGCGCAATAGAGGAGAGACGCTTAGGGTTAGCATGCGGATCGGCGACGGCGTTTCAACGTGTAGACGTGCACACTCGCCCGTCCAAAGGTACGTGCTGTACAGAGAGCCGTAGAGCAGCGCGAACGCCAGCATTTTGCCCGCCACATTATCCTCTTCTCGGGCCAGGAACTTCCACAGGATCATGCTCACGCACACCAGGAACTGGAACAAGGGCAAATGCCAATCAGGTTACCACATCCAACTCCAGAGCTGATGTCGAGGTGACTGAATCTCACCTGAGCCAGGAAGAGATTTAAGGCAAAGAGGTGAGGAAGCCGCTTGAACTTCCCGCTGAGCAGCATCACAGCGATTGTCCAAACCTGCAAGGACGGACACGTGGACAACGTGTAAAACAAACCGAAGTGTCCTTCCGGAAATCAAGGGATTGTTGAAAAAGATTTGGTCAAATCTTAGCCTTCTTTTAACCTTGTACAGACCACTTTGTCCACTTTTGGGGTTTTTTTCCTAATCAGGACTAAAATTAAGAAATAAATGTAGTTCAAATCAATAAGATGACTTTAAAAATACAAAATAAGTGAATTCTTAGTGCAACCAGGCTGACAATCAAAAAAGTAAATTGTAAAAAAACCAAAACATTGAAGTAAAAGTCAATGTAGGAATAATTACAAAATGACATCATTAATTTTTACAGGATTATAAAATAGGTCATTTGAAAAATAATAATAATCGTGAAATTGATATTTAGAAAATTGAAATTCTTTTTAATCCGAGAAAATATATTATATAACATAAATAATAATATAACAATGCACATATAAAAACACTACTTCAAAAATGAATTCCTAACTCATGCTGACAGTTTTGAAGCTTATGTGATGATGTCACTTTTCATTTCTAACCCTGTTGCAAATCATTTGCAAATATTACTATTATGATTATGACTAATATTACAAATAAAGTTGAACCAAAAGTAGTAGTTTGCAAGAAATAAATAAATAAGTCAATTACAACATCTCTATGTCTTCTCTTTCTCGTGAAATTGAGTCCATTTTGTAACTGCACTAATTGCGATTCCTAATCGGGCTTGAATCCTAATACACGCTGGGACCGCAAACAAATATTGTTGTCGGTTAGCGTGTTCGCTTCGGCCTTGTCGTCGTCGTCGCACCAGCGCCGGCAGGCAGACGACGCTGATGTCGAAGCTGACGTTCTGAAGCTCGGCCACCAGAGGCGCCGGGTCCATCAGCGGGATGGTCAGCAGCCAGGCCGAGACGTACACGATGGGCGCCGAGAGGAGCGTGCCGATGACCATGCCCGAAGTCACCTGACCGGCGACACCGCAGCAAAGTGAGTGCTTAACAACGGGATGCTAAAATGTATCCAAATGAAATACAAATGCAAACATTTCAGAGGTGTCTTGGAGAATGCGAGCATGACGTAGCTTCATTAAACACAAATTCCCGCCTCATTTCGACATTCAAAATCATTTTCAATGTTTCTTGATTGTTTGTGACCTAATATTTCTTGAAAAGCTGAATTTGGGGTTTTTGTTTGACTAGAAGCCATAGTCATACAAATTCTACATATATATATATATATAGAGAGAGATTTTTTTTGGGGGGGGAAATCGTGAACTACTGAAATAATCGCCCGAACGAAATGAAGCTTTTGACACTACTCCAAGTTAGCGAGGTGTAGCTGTCTAGTGACAGGTGACACAGTCTGACTGGAGTCAAGTCGTGTGACTCGAGTCTCCCACCTCGGCTACTCACCACCTCCAGCTCCATGCCGTAGTGGCCGGCGTAGATGGCCACGCTGGGCGCGCTCGGGAAGACGCCGTAGAGGAAGGCAAAGTTGGACAAGCTGGTGTGGTTGGCGCTGGTGCTGTTGACACCCACGTCCAAAATGTCCATCATGTCCTTGCAGAACAACGGCATCAGCAGACTGACGGAACAAATTGAAGAGGTCAAACGCAGAAAGCGGTCAAGCGCCATTTCGACAAAAACGGTTAGGAGAGTTTGCCGATTAAGTGACATCAAAGACCTTTCTAAGAACATTTTGAAAATGTGCCTTGTGATTGCCTAATACGTTAACTTAGAATACCCAACACAAAAATGGAAACGCTTTTGAATTTGAACTATTCAACTGTTGGTTTGGGATGTTTATATTATATATATATATATACATACACATCATTTTTTTTCATGATTCTAATTATTATGATTATTAATCAAATACTTTATAGGGATAAATAGGATAATAGTGCTGTCAAGTTATTTTTTAAATGCGGTACACGGATGAATATTGGTGCCGTATATGTTTATCTAATTTAGATTTGTACATTTATTTTTTTCAAATAAAAGATTATGATCAAATTCAATTAGCTATCTAGAGATGCATCTGATATTGGAGGTCTCCATTTTAATGTCATTTCGATTTTTAAATTGAATACAAAAAGACATTGGTGCTGTAAATTTGTCTTCAAATTTCATTTTTAGAAATGAAAACAATTACATGAATTGAGAGAAATATAATATTGGTGTTGCAAATGTTCATCTAATCGTGACTGTATTATCATGACTAACACCATTTTTCAAAAAGACCATCAAATTAAAAAAGTGAATTCAGCTTGCTGAAATTCAGAGAATTGAAAGCATTCAACAACGCTGGATGCTGCCCTGCTGCCCTGCTGCCCTGCTGCCCTGCTGCCCTGCTGCCCTGGTTCTTTTCCCCCAGTCGTCATGATTTTCGATATAAATTCCCACTCACAGTTTGGCAGTGATGAGGAGAATCAACGCGACGCCGGCGTCTCGCGTCAGTTTCCTCAGCTGACCAACCTGCAACGCAAACGTGAAGCCTTGTCGGTCCCGCTTCAAACGCACAAAATAAACGTGACCCGACCATGGTGAGGCCCAGGTAGAACAAAGCCGCCCCTCCGAAAGAGTTGGCCAGGCCGTCGATGAACTGGGACAGTACGTCGGGAATTTTCTGGCCCAGCGCAAAGTGCGAGGCGATGCCCACGACCACCATGAACACGATCGGGTTCTTGAACACCTGGAGAAGAGAATTTGAGAGGGTTAACCCTCGTACGGATAATGACTTAAACGTACGGTATGTCGATTATGAGTAGTTATGAGATTCGGCATTTACCGCGACCGACAGCGACGCGGTACCTGTAGCGCGACGACCGCCGGCACTCGGGCCGTGCTTCGCTCCCCGCGGTGGTCGTTCCGCCTCCTCCACCTCTGCGCCTCGCACAGAGCAAAGCCGACGGGATTGAGCAGCATGAGCGACACGGGGGCCACCAGGTAGATGTACTGCAGGTACTCCGGGTACGTGCTCCGATACAAAGCATCCACTGGCGAAATACGACTTGTAAGTAAGAACTTGAGTTCTATACTGTTCGCGTCTTCGTGCGGAACCTCACCTATGGGATAGCCCAAGGCGAAGTCGTTGCTTTGCGTGGCAAAGATGGCGTACAGGCCGGCTTTGCCGTACCTGTTTTCCGGACTGGCAACCATTAGCGTGAGCACACACACTAGCGTGAACACAGCCACCTAAACACACACAATGTTTTGAGATCCGGCCCGCCGCTTCATTTTATGTGGCCCGCAAAAGCAAACCATGCACGTCTACCATACGTTCCCGTGTATAATGCGCACTCATGTATAATACGTACCCCCAAAGTTGACCTAAAAATTCTGTAAACCCTTCAACCTACGTATAAGTATTATCTGTATTTTGTTAGTTTTGTAAAATAATTACTCTGAAGTTCAGCACTTTATTTGAACACAGACTTTCTTTTTATTTACATGCTCTTATTCTAAAATTCACAGCCCTTTTATTTATAAAATTAGAAAACACACAGTTTTGCTCATATGTTTGATTACCCAAGCAGAATTTTATAAGATGTGTACAATTCTTTAAAGAAACCATGAAGGACCAGGCGAGACACATTTAATTTGATTTGAATGGGATTCAAATTTAACTGTCAAGCATTTCACAAAAGCATTATCATTAAACAAAACATAACCATAAAGAAATTAATGATGGATGTCGTTCACTCATCAGTCGTATTTAAAAAAAAAAAAAAAATTTATAAATAAAAATGTTCACAAATTCTGCCTGGCTATGTAAACGTATGAGCATAATTGTACATATATGCAGTCATGTGTACCCCTGTCATATTGGAATGCAAGTGTGCAGCTTTTTCATAACCTCTGGATGGCGGCATACATTTAAAATGTAAAAGTCTTTTTCATTTTCTCCTATACCTATGCATAATGCGCACTATTGACTTTTAATTTTAAAAAAATGTGGGGGGGGGGGTGGGGGGATTGCGCATTATACACGGGAAATTACAGTACATCCTGTTTCTTGATCAAATCTGTTCGAAAATGACAAAATGTCCACTTTTTAATAACATTGAGAGATTGCAAGCGACCAAACCACTTTTGAAAATAAACTGTTTTCCTTTACTTTGGATATCAAAACGAGTTATCCATCAACTTTTTGTGTGCATGTAATATGATGAGGCAATCATCCATTTATATGGTTACGCTGTCATAAAGAGTTTGACAGCCCCGGAGTAGAAGCTGACCTTGGCGACCAGGACGCTCCATAGGAAGGACCAGACGACGTGGCCGAACTCCAGCAGCACCATGTTTTTGAACAGTAGGGCCGGGAGAGCAAATTTGGACACAAAGTTGCCCAGACCCTTCGCCTGGTTCTCCGTGATCACGTCCGCCCTGTGCAGGGGCCAACAAACGCTCAAGTTCACATTCCTGTTTATAGTTCACCTTTTCATTTTCCTTTTTAAGGGTGCGTAAGCACAAAGCTGCGTGTCAAAAGTGACACTTTTTTGCGACCATTACAACCCAGTTAAGGACACAAACACACACTAGTGTGTATAATAGTTGTGCTTTACATTGTGGATTTTATATTTACGGGATAACTGCGATTGAAAAAGGATTGATGGATTATTCGGAATCATTCCAACACCTTATTTGGCTTTTGAAATGACAGTGCTATGAGCATTTCCCAAACGTTTCAATTCTTCGCATAGAAAAATGATGGGAAATGGATTTATTATTGTCGTTTGATTTTAAGCACACTCCAAGTAATAATAATTGGACTAAATTTGAAAAAATGTTCACGTCACCCAACAAATTTGTACTTTATTTATTTGTCGGGTTTTTGGGATGCGCCAAGCCATGTATTAGATTTTCACTTTTTCATTCAAAAAACTAGATTTAATAAAAGTTTGCAGAAACATTACATTCTTTATTTTAATTTGTGGAAGAAAAACGAGTCCTTTTTACGACCGTATTGATTCCATTGTATTGCTCGCAAGCCTGACTGCTGAACCCCCGAAAGGTCGAAAGGTCGAAAGGTCCTGGCAATGTCACTCACGCAAATGAATGTATTTTTGTCCAAAAATGTATAAAGAACAGGAAATCCCACCTGCCAGCTATGTATCCACACAGGATGATGCCGAAGCACTCGAGCAGGGCTGGGAACAGCTTGTCGATGGACATATGAGGCCCGGCAGCAGCAGCACCGGGGCTCGTCGGGGAGCTATGGGAGAGGTTTCTCCCGTGGATGAGCACGTAGCTGCCGGCTGTCTCCATGGCGACGGCCGGGGCTGCTGTGGAAGGCAGAGGAACACCCCGGTGGTGGACGGAGGCAAACGGCGGAGCTAGGGTTCGGAAATGAGCTCCGTTAACGCACTTCAGGCGGCGCATTAACGTGAGCCGAAAACGTCAGCTGTCAAATGAAACGACTTCCATTTCCATTCATACATTCAAACGCTTTTCCGGGAACTCCATAAAAGGGCTTAGCCCTCATTTAGCGGCGCCGCGCTTATGCTAAAAACAACAAGGCACGTCAAGCCCGGCCGACGTTCACAGCGTTGATGTGTCTTGAGTTGAAGAATATGGCACATCCTATTCCGTTTAGACCTTCTAAATGCTTACCTCTGTTACCTAAATCACCATCTTGTCCGTGGACTGTCCCGCTAGGTGTCAAGCTAGGTGTTTATTTTTCGAGAGAGCAGTTGTGGCGATTTCTGAATCTGACAGCTGGAAGTGATTGCCAGGCGAGCGGGCCAATCAGAGGCGAGAGGTGAATCCGCATCCCTCTGCGATTGGATGGAGGCGATGCTAGGGCGTGGCAAGGCTGGGGCTGTGGACCGATCGATAGATAGATAGATAGATAGATATTGACTATTGCAACATTAGTCATTCGAACTGCTCTAAGTGCTTGGAGGACAATTGTCCAAAAAAATAATAATAATGTACCAGCATTACTAGATAACTAGCAACCCTTTACTGCTCAGTGACTGTTTTTTTTGTTGTCAATGTCTTTATGTCTCCAAAGTGTTCTCTGTCAATTGACTGTCTGTTGTCGTACTCGAGCGGCTCCAACTACCGGAGACAAATTCCTTGTGTGGTTTTTGGACATACTTGGCAAATAAAGAGGATTCTGATTGATAGATAGATAGATAGATAGATAGCTAGACAGAGACAGACAGACAGACAGAAAGAAAGAAAGGCCGCACAGCAACAACAGCCTCTTAGGGACGGAGTGCAAGAAAGATGGTAGAAGACACCAGCGGGAGCAGGACACTGGCACCAGTCGGGTTATCGCTGTTGGCTTTGGGGGGGTCACAGGGGCAGTGGACGTGGATGTCCACTCAAGATCCTTCTTGCCTTCTCCACCACCTCGATCTACCTCTTATCCACCTCGATCCACATTTTATCCACCTCGATCTACGTCTCGTCAACCTTGATCCACATCTTGTCCACCTTGCTTTCTGTGCTTGTTTATTCAACTACAGAGTAGCGGGTGTTTATTTTTGTCACACACAGCTTTACAACTACACATAGCCTCCAATTAAATATAAACATTATAATACATTTTGAATACTTTTTTTAATTTTTTTTTTAACGCTGCATTAAACATTTTCACACAGAATTGCATCATACTGCTAATTGGGTCAACATTGTAAATCATTTTGTACATATAAATGATGTTTACACTCAGAAATGATTTGGATTTGTTATGTATGACTGTGTGATAGATGAGTGAATGCTGCTTTGAAGTGCAATCCGATGAAGTATAAATAGAAAACTGATAGAGTACAACTAATCTAGTTTCCAATCATAATTGGATTTTTCAGTTTCAATCATGTTTTTATAGACAATTATGCTCACCGCGGGAGCTTTCAAGCGTCACTTTTTTTTTTTTGTAGTTTCCAGCAGGTTATGTTGGAGAATCGTGATAGGTCACAGTGAACGATGCTTTCAAACGTAACTGGACTTTTCAGTTTCAGCAAAGTTGTTATATTTAACTGTGTGTTGGAGTGATAGATTTGTTTCAATAGAAATCACACATCAGCCAAAGTAGAGCACAAACATATCAGCTCCTTTTATTTATTGATGTCAATTTCTGTTGGATTGTCTTTGACACCACTCGTATTATTAATTCATGTTGCAACACACACACACACAAAAAAAAAAAAAAACAACAAAAAAAAACAACACTTAATACTGCACAGTTTTGGTAAGAACAACTTTACCACTCGCTTTTTACCACACGGATACATACGTACACGGGTCCTTCATTGTCGATCAAGGCGCTTTTTAAACAAATAAAACTACATCAGTGCTGTTGTTGCAGCCGAGTGCAATGACATCCAGGTTGTGGACGTGAATTAAAGAGTGTGTACACTCTGGTGAAAATTTTTTAAAAAAAGTACCATTCAGTAACGCACAGAAATAAGTAAACATACTGTAAAGGCACGCGTGGCTGTTGGTGAAATCGGACATTGCATTTCCCCCGATGCAGCAGCGGTGGCAAGGCCATTCGCTCTCATTCTAATGATTTCATCTAAGGCACTAAGGGGAACGAATCCCTGGCTTTCTCCTTAAGGCACAACACCTTTGACATTCAAACTCTAAAAAAAATAATAATAATACGCAAATCCCCTGAGGAAGCTGATTGACTGCATGTGATATTGGTTTTGTGCTCAGAGGGGGAATTGTGGCTCTTGTGTGAGGAATAATCAATTCAAAGTGGGGAAGGCAGGAAGTGGAAACCTTGTGATTGTGGAACACTTTCAGATTGGTGGCTAAAGTTCTTCCTGTGGAAAATGTTTTTTTTTTTTTTACATTTGTTTTTTATTTTAACACTGTTCTTCAGGTCCGCTTTGCACGTCTCCCTCACCTGGGTATAGGAGGAAGAGGAGGAACCCCTCTTTCATTTTTAGCTGAACCTGCAAACAAAAGAAGAGTTCCAAAAAACTCTTATAGTACCAAAATAAACAAGAATTGCTTTTTTTTCTTCCAAAAATTGGTTAGCTGCAATATTTTTTCTTATTTTTTTATTTAAGTATCTCGTGAAGTAATTGGTTGATTTATTGTAAAGTAATCAAATAAAAGACTAGTTCAAATACATCCTTTTTTCCCCGTTTGATAATCATGTTCCTGCCAAAAGGTGGCACTGTGTTCAAGTCAGGATGCAAGCAAGGGGGGCTAACCTCTTCCGTCAGTCTTGCTCATCTTGCTGGGGTAAGTCTTGGGGAAGTGCTGATAGGGTTCGGGTGGAGGCAGGTCCGACACGGGATGGAAAGTGAACCGAAGTTCCCAATCATCTGCGAGAATGGGGAAATCCCATTTGAAGCCACTCTTTATGTATCAATATGGATGGATGGATGGATGGATGGACTACATATCTACACAAACAACAACAACGACGACGACATTTAGCAGTTCTAAGCACTCGCCATGTATCTGGTTGTGGTGCGAGTTCTGGAAGCCGTTGCCTATGGGTGGGGGCGGGGGGACGCCACCTCCTCCTGTCCCCGGTCTGTCCGGCGGTAGAGGGGGCCTACCTCCGGGCCCGCCCCGTGGAGAGTCTGACCCCGGCCGCCCGATAGGAGAATGCCCCGGCGATGACCTTATGCCGACGCCGCCCACGCTGCGGCCCGAAGGGGGAGGCGGTGGAAGGGGGCCTGGGAAGATAACATTGGAAGCTAACTCTGGAAGCTAATGTCGAAGCTACCATCGGATACTAACAAAGGAAGCTAATGTGTGAGGTAAATTAAAGCTAACATCGCTCTTCCTTGACCCTAACGTTAGAGGTAACGTTGAAGCTAACATTTAAAGGTAACGTTGAAAGCTTACATTGTAAGCTATCCTTAGAGGTAACATCGAAAGCTAATGTTAGGGCTAACTTTGAAAAGTTAACATTGGGAAGATATCATTGGAAATAACATTGGAAGCTAACGTTGGTCTTCCTTGGTTTTGACATTTGAGGTAACGTTGAAACTAGAGGTAACATTAAAGCTAACATTAGAAGATAAAGGTAACGTCGAAAGCTAACGCTGATCTTCCCCGGCTCTAACGTTAATGGTATAGTTGAAACTAACATCGTAAGCCAGCAATAGAACCAACTTTGGAAGCTATGGTTGAAGTAAACACTGGAAACTAATATTAGGGGTAACATTAAAGCTAACATCGGAAGCTAATGTTGGAGCAAACATCAGAAGCTAACGTTGGTTTTCTTTGGGTATAACGTTAGACTTAATGTTGAAGCTAACGTTGAACGTTAAAACGTCGGAAGCTAAAATGAGAGGTAACTTTAGAAGCTAAAATTGAAAGCTAACGTTGTAAGCTAACCTTACAGGTCATTATAAAGCTAATGTTAGAAGCTAACGTTAAAGGTCATGTTAAAGCTAATGTTGGAAGCTAACGTTAGGCGATAACTTTGAAGCAAACAATGGAAGTTAGAGTTAGTGATCAGATTAAATTTAATGTCAGAAGCTAATGTTGATGCTAACATTTGAAGCCAACATTAGAGGTAACAATGAACTTTATGTTAGGGTCCACAGTATAAATTTTTTTGACAACTTATTGACAGTGCCAACCTGTGCGGCCTGATGATTGGTTTCTTCCGAAGGATGGCGGCCTCCCGTTGGGCGGAGGAGGGAGGTGTCCTGTGCGGATATTTGGTGAAGAGCCACAGGTGCTGGAAAGCAATAACAACATTTGCGGCACTGATAAGATGTGTCATACATTGTTAGTTCATGAGCAAGAATTAGAGGACACTTTTCACCCTCTCTACTGCCCTGGTCAAATCAGCCAATCAGGTAATCTAATTTGTCTAAATGTACCCTGCAATTGGCTGGTGACCAGTCCAGGGTCTACCCCGCTTCTCTTGCCAAATGTCGGCTGTAACAGGCGCAAGCTCACCCTAATGAGAACTAGCACTGCAGAAAATAGATGGATGCTTTCTTTTTGCCGTACCTTAGTGAAGTGTTCCTTTGGGGGAGGCGAGGCGTGCAGTGGTCGTCCCCCACAGCGGGCGTCGGCGGCAGAGGAGGTGGGCCCGGTCGCCCCGGCGGGAGAGGAGGCGCCCCCACACCGGAGCGAGAGGAGACAGATGAAAGCGGTTTGGCGTTGACGGCGGGAGGCGGCGGAGGGGGCATATCTCGGGGCATGGACGGCCGGTGCCCTCCAACCGGGGCCGGCGGGAGTGGGGGCCGGTCGTCAGGAAGCGGGGGCCGCCCCCCGGGAGCTGGGGGTAAAGGCGGTCTGCTGTTATTTGGAGGCGGCGGGGGCGGCGGTGAGGAGAAGCTCGGCCTTGAGGAGCCACCCGGGGGTGGAGGCAGGGGCCCGTGCCGCCCCGGAGGAAGACTCGGGGGTGGGGGTCCGGACGAAGGGCCGGATCTGGGTCCAGTAGGAAGGGACGGAGGGGGCAGTGCCGCACGGGGATTGAAGTTCTGGCTGGGTCGAGGAGTGTTGGGGACGGGAGGAGGGGTGCCCCCTGGAGTGTCTTGCCTTGAGGAGAGATTTGTGCGGTTCTTGGGAAGATCGGGAACCCCGCCGCGGACCACAGCGGGCGCACCTGGGAGCTTGGGAGGACGCGTGGAGCCCCCACTGAAGCGACTTGGGGGGAGTGCGGGTCCTCTGCTGGGTCCTGAGTCTGGAGTAGGAAGTGAAACATTAAGTCAAGATGTAAACAGATGACTTTTAGTTTTGTTATGTATCTTTTTTGGTGTTGTTTTTACCACTGGAGTCTCGGTTGGCTGCTGAGCGTAGTTTTGGCATCCCGCCGGCAAACAGGCCTCCTAAACCAGCAGGAGCACCACCACCACCACCCCCACCACCACCACCACCTCCACCTGAACCTCCTCCTCCTCCTCCTCCTCCTCCTCCTCCTCCTCCTCCTCCTCCACCTCCACCTCCTTTGGGTTCTGACATACAAGACATTTTGAATTTAATTTGGTATACAGCTCTCATTTAGCTTATTGTTTGTATCATATCATATGCTACGTACTCAGTGGGCCCCTCGACTTTACCGAGATAATCCACCCACCACACAGATGTGCCATGGCATGATGCTGATTTGTAGCAAAGAGTCTCGGCAAATGCCACACACACCCGTGAGGTGGCTAAATGATCGCGGCAAAGGAGAAGTGCTCACGAACAGGGAATGAGACACAATTGTAAACAATATTGAAATGAAGTATTGGCCTTTTGTGTCCACAGAGAAAGTAGAGATCTTTGCTCAGTGTCTATTGTATACACCTGTAATGTAATGTCATATAAATGTTGACTATATGGACTGCTAATGTACCATATTTGCATCATATTTATTTCTTGTTCTATCAACTTCAAATGTAGTATATTTACATCATGTCTTACCTGCCATATTAACATCATATTTTACCGCTAATGTAGCCTATTAACATCATATTCAATGTTATATGCACTCCTTCTATACGTTATTTGCATCATATTATCATGCGATGTGTGTATATCATGTCTGTACAATTCCATTGTATATCTACATTAGCTTTAATGATCGAATTTACCATATTTCCTATATTTCTATATGATTTCATGTCACCATGCACCTTATTTTCCTAGTGTTGAACATTTGTGTCTTACTGTCCAGCAGGGGTCCACTGCGGTCATTGGTGACAGTGTTTTTGAGTTTGGTTCCTTTGCAAATGTCGGACAAGAGAGCGTTGCGACCCTTCTGCTCTCCGCGACTCGGCCTCTCTGCGTTGACCTGGAACGACCGCACGTGACAAGTGTCCGGCATCTCCGCATACGTCAAAATGGAAATCTAAGTTGTTATCATATCATATCTTTTTTTTTTTTTTATGGCTTACAAGTGCTAGCGTCGGAGGAGGCGGGGGTCCCGGGGGCGGAGGGGGCGGCGGGGCAGGCATCGCTCCACGTTTAGGCGGTCTGCACTGAACGCTGCACCCTGGTGGACAAACGGGTTGACACAAGGTCAATTGAAGGTCAATTTAATCCAGCCCACCGAGCAGTTACATTATCAAGAGTCACGCTCCATTGGTTGCAGTTTTTGTCCTAGAATTGATACATTTTTGTATTGATTATATTTACATTTTTCCCCATGAAATAATAATTCATTGAAAATAAGTTTTCATCCATATTTAACCATTTCTTATTAACTCATTAGTTGATTAATCGTGATTATATTAATTAAATGAGAATGAATTGTTTTTCTTAAAATATTTTATGAGTTTCTTATTTTTTTTTATAAAGAATCTCATTTAATAATTGGTGAGTAGATTTAATGTTAATAAAACAGTCAAATGAACTATTTACAATTTATTTGCATATAAATTTCATAACATTGTATTCCATCGCTTAATTCAATTAATTCTATGTTTTTATTATGAGAAATGTATTTATTTGTATTTGTTTCTTTTTATTGTTTTACGCAATATAATTATATTCATCATCAATAGTATTTGGAAATGAAGTGCATGCAAATGCATTTCATTTGATTAAATAGTTATTTGATATATAAATGACAAATATTTAAAAGTGATAATTCATTGTGATTTTATTATTAAAATAAACATGCATACATTTAAATTTGTATTTATTTTATGAAACAAACGGTTGTAAATATACATTCAAAATGGAATTTTTATATTTCAAATTCTAAAATTTACACACAGCATTTTTTTAAATGTTTCTTAAATGAAGGATAATACATCATTAATTATAAGTCATGGAATTTAAACATTTGAGTACTTATTTTATTTTTTTCAATTCACAAACTGACAAAGATGACATGTATACAAATTTAACTTGAAAATCAAAATCAAAATTCACGTCCTGTACAAATGACTTGGCCCCCATCAAAAACAAGTAAGGAGCATTTTTGTTTTTTGTTTTTACTTCTGTCAGTGTTAGCTGAACACATGTATTATTGTTGTTATCGTGGAAAATTAGCCTGGTAGTTGACGTCGTCATGACAACGGACAACATTCACAACTTCCCCCTTTCACAGCGAGTAAAACAACAACCACACACGCGCGCACGATCAACACGCTAGCTTAACTGTGCGCTTCCTGACAAACAGGAAGTGCAGCTCGGCACCACAGTGTGTTCTCCACCTTTAATGTGAACTATAGCTTGTACAAATCAGTTGGGGGGAAACAATACACAACTGCGATAATAGAGTTGCAAAAGTGTGCACACCCTCTTATAACTGGGCTACGCGTCTGTGTTCAGAATCAAATAATCATATTGAAACTCGCTAAATGGGAGTCAGCACACACCTGCCACATTTCAAGTCCCTCGGATTAACGGCAACTCAAATTCAGATGTTCTAGTAGGCTTTCCCTGCACCTCTCCCTTTGCGAGGGCTGTTATCGTGGGGAAACTGCTGGTTTAACCCAGCAGACTTGTCACCTTGAAAAAGAGACTCAAACTAGCGGAGAAGACTGAACACTCCACTTTTGATGCGGCAACGCTCGGCCCGTTTCCTGCAAGCCGTGACGAAACGGTTCGTGTGAGGACATCCGACAAGAAGCGGAAGCGCCCGTTTTTGTCTTTTCTCAGCGTGTCTTGCTGAATTCTAATCTATACTCGCATGTCACACGTGGCTCGCCGGTGGATCGCAAGGGAAGCAAGCCAAACAAAGCAGATTTCTCGTGACGCTCGCCCAGGAAATGTGCATGCTCCTTTAATCGAATTTCCCATTTTAAATCGATTCTTTTCCCTTTGGCAAAAGCAAATAACAATTACATGATTCATTATTATTATCATTATTCCTCTATGTTTTGTCCTCTTCTTGCATTTGCTTTATTCCTCCTGATACGAACCATTAACAAATAATATATAATTAAGCAGCAATATTTTACATTATTATTGTACTTCAAGTCCTGTATGGACACATGGACTTAATTACTGACAAGTACTTACTTAGAAGTATGCACTTAAAAGAATGTACTTAACTATACTACTATACTAAGTACTACCACAATGTACGACGAGTCAAATCTTTCATCATCAATATTGACGGATTTGACAGACGTTTGGAGCGACACCACTATTGCACTATAAACTTTTAATGGCAGCCACGAACGACACTTGAAATAACCCTCCTGTGAAATGACCAAAACTGGATTTCCAAACCGAAGCCATGTTAAGAGTATCTCTTCAAGTCACATGCACGCCGACATTCGCACACTGATCAGCTGTGAACACAGTGCCGCAATTGTGTGTGTGTGTGTGCGTGCGTGTCCAAAGCCAAAAACAAACGGTCCAATTGTTTCCTTTCTAATGTCCGCAGTATTTTTCTCTGTCTTCCAGCAATGCTCAAATGCACTTAAAGCAGCACGAAAGGAACAAACAGTCGTCCCCCCCCCCCCCCCCCAAGGCTCCTCTTATTTCTAAGTGTAATTTACGCGAGTTCTCTGTTAAATTTACAAATAAACACGAGCCATCATGCTTGTCCCTCTTTTAAAGAGTTGTTAACTACTTCATATTAAAGCTGAAGATTTTTTGTAATATAAAAAAAAAAATCATTTCAAAAACATGTCCCACAATTAATTTGACCTAAAAATGTCATATTTTAAAGAGGCTTCTGCTACAAGGCAAAGAAATGTCAGGAAAAGCTTACTAAAACAGCTGGGGCGTTTATTGGGGTTAATCAGGGGCACTTTAAATGGCGGCTGCTGTGTGCCGACTCCCATTTAACATGAGTTTGAATGCTATTCAGCCACATCCCCGTTTTAGAAGGGTGTACACACTTGTGCAACCACACTATCGCCGTTAATCTCAAAACTATTTCTCTTTTCAATTGCGTTGTACACATTATGGGCCACATGAATAGTGGTAAAAGTTTTGAAATGATGTAGCTCATTGTTTTTAGATCACCAAAAGCTGAGATTTGAACAGGGGTGTGTAGACTTTTTATATCCACTGAACATCCAGTATTGCTCGGTGCTGCAGCAAGGTGCTACTCCAACAAAGGCACACAACTCGAGATTCAAATTTACCATATAGTGTAAAAACCCATTCCCAAAAAATTATATATATCGTTATCAGTACCTTAATGCTACTGCACAATTCAAAACACCATAGACTGGCTAACAAATCTAGCATCGATGTTACGATGCTATAAACCTGTTAGCAAGGGATTTTTGAACAAGCGGTGCAGCGACACATGTAGACAGACAATATAGCAATAGTCACAGGCATACATTCTTTATCCTCTGTGGAAAAAAAGACTAATATTACTGTAGCGTAACGTACGCATGTATTATACTGCTCCCTGGTGGCCGAGGCAAGCACACCAGATGGAGCCGCGCCATGAAATCACAATGTACAAACTGTTGAATTCATTACATTCTTTTGAATGATGTAATTACTGTATGATTTCATCAAGTACAATACCGCAGAGTGCCATTTTTCTTACACATTACAAAATAGTTTTACGTTTAATAGCATTTCTATTGATTTCAACGGGGAGGATGAGTGCCGTGGGTTACGAGCGCGGTCACGGAATGAATCCAACTTGCGAGTCGAGGCACCACTGTACGCTACCTAATACCTTCTTAGCTGGGGTATTCATCAAATGTGACCACTTCAGCAGGAGAATTTTCAGAAGTCATTTCAGATGTCTTAAGCGCAGCGTATCCAGAAATGTTGGCGGTGCAAGAAGTGTGCTGCTGAGTGGCTAAGCTAACATCCTGTGTGATTGCGCGCGTGCGCACACACACACACACACACACACAAGCAGATGTGCCGTGTAATTTGACCTCACGTCTGTTCCTCATTGACTCAAACCGTAAAACAGAAACATTCCATTTGGAAGCTTGTGTTGAAAAGCTATTTTTATCCGTTTTCAAATGGTGACATTTCTTTATATTCGTTTACCATAGAAGTCAAGCAATAATAATGGGAAGACGATACGTCTTTTTTTTCAGGTTTTGATGTAAATTGTCACAATAACAACAACAAAAAAAAAGACATTTTTTTTTTTTTTTTGGGTTAAATAGCACAATTTCCCAAATATACAATTACAAAATCTCTTATTCTTAAAGCAGCAGGACATTGCATCTTACTGAGAACGAGCCGTCTCCTCCTGTATAACATACATTTTATTTTGATTTTACTGGGGTTTTTTTCAGTTTTTACTGTGTATTTTTCATGTTAAATAGGTTTGTTGATCATATTAAGATTTATTTAATTTCAATATATTCTGTTTAGTGTTTATTCACTGTGTATTTTTATTTTATTGCATATGTGTTTAGTTTTTTATTTTACTGCATACTCTATATTTGAAATGTATATTTGTGTATGGCAAACATTTTATTTTTTACTGTACAGTTATTGCATATTTATTCTGCTGTATAATATACGTCATCTACATATCTACAATATCTACATGAATTTTATTTTTGTTTATATCTCTTTGTTTTATTGTATATCTGTTATTTTTATTTGACTGAATTTATTTTATTTTACTGTTTCATGTTTATTTTTGACTGTATAATATCTATTTTATTTGTATTCCACTTCATAATGTATTTTTATTTTATATTCTATTCATCATATTGTATATTTTATAAAACATATTTCTAATATTATTGTCTAATGCAGTACTCATCTTTTATAAGTGTACACATTTTTATTTTACTGGATTATATGTTTGATTGGAAGAATTTAATGTACATTTTGCTTTATTTTTGTACTTTGCAGCTAGCCTCATTTTGTCGCACTATACACTTAATTATCATAATTATATTTGATTTATTAAGCACTTTACATTTTTACTCAAAGTGCATACAAGAGTAAAAAAAGATCACATAAATCAATAAAACAAACTGTCAAAAGGCAGCATCGGCGTGTTATACTGTAAGTACTCTGCCAAAAAAAAAAATATATATATATGTATATATATATATTCAAATATCTTTTGGCCTTTTTCTAATCCCATAAACACGTGTTTTGAGTTTTTGATATTGGCGATATCGAGCTGTACTCACTCAATGTGCGTCCATAGAAGAATGAGCAGGATGTTGAGGAGACAATAGAAGAAGCACCTCAGTTCCGCCCTCATGAAAATGCAAAGTGTGAACAGCAGCCACATGCAGCTGAAAGAAAAAAAAAAAAAAAGATGATGAGTGATTGCTAGAATGTTTCAAACAAAAACAAAAAAGATGCCCCTCCTCGCAGTTGAACTTCGACTTCCTGTATGCGCGCAAGACTTGACATGCAGCAGGCGCCACTTCCTCTTTTTCACTTCCCCAAACAAGCGTTCTTTTCTTTCCCAGTATCTCCATCTGATGTTTGTTTTTCATGACATGTTATTATTGTATTGTATTTTTACCTTGAGGTTAGGTATTTATTTTTAATATTAATGTTTGTATTTTTATTCATTATTTTTATTATTATTCACTTTTTGCTTTCATGCTTTTGTTCCTATATTTTCGATTTTTATTTTAGCCATTATGTTGTATAATTATTGCTATTTGTATATACTTTTTAAATGTATGTATTTTTTCTATTTAAGTTTTTAAAATGTACGTTATTGTAATTTTTTAAATACTTCATATTCTTTTGGGTGTTTTTAAAAAGTACTCTAGAAAATCAATGTTATTGTTCATATTACACTGTGACTGTAAAAAAAAATTTTAAATGTAAATGAGACATACCATATATGGTCATTGACAAGTAAATAATTATAATAAGCAATCACATTGGACGACCGCTCCTAAAATTGTGAACGTGATGGAGCGCAGAAGGTTGAATGTGGAGGAGAGGGCAACGAGTGCTACGCTAACTAACTTCACAGCAGTCACTTCCTCTCCTCTCAGCATCGCACTTCCTGCTCACCACCACAATGTCACCGTTTGTGTGTGCGTGTGTGCGTGCGTCGGCCCTGTCCACTGAGGAGTAAAACCAAACCTGTCCAAGCTAGCTCAAACAATAACGCTAATGCCGCGTGCATAAAGCGCCATTCTGCGTAGAGTCTCGGCTAACCAAACTAACGCGCGGGAGGAATTTAAACTCCCAGGCCGCTAAGCTAGCTGCCACGCAAGTGTAAAAAGAAGACAACCGCAAGCTTAGTTCAAACAAAATAAAGTTTGATTGCACACCCCCTTAAGATAATAAAGAGAGTAATGGACTGTAAAAAAAAAAAAATAATAATAAATTGGTCTTATGTTGTTATTTCCAAGCTCCAGGTTTGAATTACAAAAGAAAAAGATTTTTTTTTAAAAAGACACAAATGTACATGCACAGGTGTTCTTTTTTTACTGGGCCATTTTCAGTTTTGGCTGAAAGGCATCTTTATTTCCTTCTGTTCTTTGTTGTTTACTGTGCAGCTTCTGCAACTCGATAACTATGACTTCATTGTGCTGGCAAATATGATGATGTCACCGGACACAAACGCATGTTGTCAAGCGGTTATTAATAAAGTGAAGGAAAAAGTGAAGACATTTGTGCAAGCCAATATCCAAGAAAAAGTGCAGATTTTATTGTATGTAAATAGATCACGTAACAGTACACTGTAAATACATTTCACAGAAGTGAACATACTGTATATAAACACACGAGTATATAAAAACATATACACAAACAATAATGCAGATATATGTACAGCAACATATTCTATACTGTATACATCATATCTTTGAGGGTTTATTGCCCATCTTGCAAAGTGTATCTACGAATGACATCAGCATTCCCAAGACCTCATGAAGACGGCGGGAAAAGTAGGCTGCTGGCGCCGGAGATTTGTGCAATTTATGCTGGAAATACGAATGCGCCACTCGATGACATGGTACACCTCCAAAGATAACTCAAATATGCTTCAGGAATGTTGCCGCTGCTTGACTGCTTTTGGGACATTCTTTACGCAGAAGGCATCCATCCCCGCAACTCTTCAACTCTTACTGATGATGATGATGATGATGATGACGTGTGTGTGTGTCACACATGATCGCACAGGGCACGATGAGACTCACGCAATATTTTCATGCTTTCAAACAGCAGGGTTCCACCACTACTTCTTTGCGGGGCCTAAAGAAATACTGCCGCTATTAGTTACATTTGTATTCTTTTTTTTTTTAAAGATCATTTGCAGCATTCCAATGCATCCTGCTAACTTCCGGCCTAACCTCACCTCCAAGCAATATTAAACCAAGCAAACCAGCTGCATGAGCACCCGGCATCATCAAGTGCTTGAATGTGGACTCTTTCAT
The DNA here is from genome assembly GCF_024500385.1 of Phyllopteryx taeniolatus. Taxonomy (NCBI): domain Eukaryota; kingdom Metazoa; phylum Chordata; class Actinopteri; order Syngnathiformes; family Syngnathidae; genus Phyllopteryx; species Phyllopteryx taeniolatus. Next base: position 24,663,445 of record NC_084512.1, read on the forward strand.
TTTTGACCTTTTACCATTTGGAGCAGGAATGAGGACATTCAAACATTCTTCGTTTGTTACGTTATTGTATTCGTTCCAGATAAAAGATTACATTTAGCGTTAGTGGTAATGGATAAATTAACTCATTCACTGCCGTTGACGGATGTCGAATTGAAATATCCGTGTTAATATGGAGTACTAGCAGTGACTAAGGAGGAGGGACAAGTGTTACATTTAGAGGTTAGGTTTAGGGTTAGGGTGAAGGATTTGGGGCTAAGGGTCGGGTTACGGATTGAGGTTTGACGCTTTAAGGGTTAGGGGCTTGAGGCCGTTTAGGATTAGAACTCAAAGTTTTGGAGCATATGTGCACATCGTAACTTTGTGGTGTAAATCAAGCACATGACAACGCCTGAATAGATGTCAATAATATCTGTGTCACAAGACGCATTCTACCGGAAGACATCTAATCCTCGCCTGTGTATTGACTTTGGATTTTGTTGGACTTCAAAAGAGCCAAACCAAATGTGTTCCGCACTCATCTGTTCCATTCATCACGTCACGCTCTTTCCTCGCGTCCGACGGAAAGACCGAACCGACCCAAGACAATCGGTCCCGTCACAAACCGGTGAGGAATCCCGACAACCGCGTCGCAAAAGCCCCACGAATAACGAGACGACGTCCAGCGTCGCCGTCATAGCGCCGCGGACCCTTCGATGAGTTGGAAATCGGAGTACAGAGTCGGGATGGAACGCTACAACAGTACTAAGGCGCCGATAGCGAGTACCAATACTCGATAATGTTGTTGACATCTTGCAGACTCACTGTGATGAAAAGGGGTTTTATTGGAAGCAAACATTGTTCCCAAAACACTGCATAAGATTCACGCAAATGTAAAGCTTTTAAGAGTAAAAACTTGCATTTGCTGACATTTGAACATCGGACTGCCGGATTTTCTAGCAGTCTTGCCACACTTTTCACTGAAATGCCTGTAACGCAAGGTACTTCAGTTATGTAGTGTCTCTGTCTGAACACTAGAGGGGGCACTTTAAAAAAATCTGTACTCTGTTGTTTTTGTTTACTTTTGGTAACACCATAAAAATACTGATATCCGGGATTTTCGGGTCACTATAATCTCCATAAATGGTCTCTTTGCGTGTTAGAAATCGCAAACGGCAACGACCACATTGAAATTTCATGCATCACTGCACCCCATGAAATAAACTTCAAATGACCCTTTTTTAATTAACAGCAAACGTTTTGAACTGGGTACAACTTTGAGATGACTCAAAAAGATTGGACGGAAATTTCTAATGTGCGGCGAGCGCATTAAAAAACAAAAAAAATCATTTGTACTTTTTTCTTACATTTCTTTACACGATTGTCGTTACATGAAAGTAACATGATAACACTGACGATGACTGCAATTTTTTGGGTCATAAATGGTGTCTGATTAGAAATCGCAAACAGCAACAACCGCAATGCATGCAAGACTCCACGAGATGTACTTAAAATGAGTTCTTTTTTATTACCAGCAAACCTTTTGGTCTGTGTAGAATTATAAGAAGTATCACGTTTTGATGACAATTTCTAATGTGCAGAAAGTGCATATTAGAAATGTTGATTAGAACACAGCTCATTAGTTGTTTTTCTTTTAACTACTTTGTACTTACATTTCTTTTAGGAACATGATGATAACACTGATGATAAGTGATTTTTATACCGTTATAATCGTCTCTCTGCACATTAGAAATCGCAAACAGCAACAACCACGCTGAAACTTCCTGCTTTTCACACTCCATGAAATTGACTTCAAACGACGGACGGCACAGCAAACATTTGGTTCCGTCTACAACTCTGAGATGAATCACGATTTGACAACCATTTCTAATGTGCAGAAAGTGCACATTCGAAATTCTAATGACAAGGCTGCTGATAACTTTTTTAGGTACTAATATTTCCTTTTTGCTTGCATTTTTAAAAAATAACACCATGATATCACCGATGATAACCAGGATTTATTTGCGGTCACTGTAATTACTAGAAATGACAGGTGTCAAACTTAAGGCCCGGGGTTCAGATGCGGCCCGCCACTTGATTTTATGTGGCCCGTGAAGGCAAATCATGTGTGTCAACTTCCATGATTCTTGTTCAAAAGTGCACCAAAATCTCAAATAGTCATTATCATAAATGATACTGCCAGCATTTTTGTGTTACCACAATAGTTGAAAAAGCCCTTACCCTCGATTTCTGATTCCAAAAACAGTTGATAAATTTCAGGTGTAAGTATGTTGAGGGGATTCAAGATTTGTATGGTTTTATAGTCATAAGGGCTCTCTGAGGGAGGGAAACCGTGACTACAATACGGCCCGCGACAAAAATGAGTTTGACACCCCTGCTAAATGGTCTCTTTGCCCATTAGAAATCGTACACGCCAACAACCCCAATGCCATTTCATGCATGCATATAAGTCAACACAGAGTTGACTTGAAAGTGACAACAATGACACGCTTAACTCAATTGCGAAGCGCCCAAAAAGTGCGAGCGAGCACCGCCATTTCTACTGTGCACAGCAGACATTTCATGAGGCACCCTTCCACATTCTAGCGGGTGTCGTATACAGTGGGATGGATTTAATGTAGCTTTTCTTAAGTTTCTCCCTAATGTTGACACAAGGAGCTCAGATGGAAGAGTGCTTTGTGTCAAACAGGATGCACGCACACACATTCCACTTATCGATGTGCATGCAGCAAGCAGATGTGTCCTTATATCAAGAACTCGGAGCGTGATAATCAAAACCAAATGTGAACGTTCACGGAGCCCTCGCCCAAACAAAACAGCTCCACACGCTCAATTTTGTTGTTGTTGACTTTTTCAGGCATTTTTTTTTTTTTCGGGTTTAAAGCTACAGTGGGCACAAAAAGCAAGGGGGGGAAGCACCAACCAACCTGGGCCTGCAGCCAACCAACACAACTCGCTCGCTCGCTCGCTGAGATCTCAAAGCAAGAAGAAGTACTCTCCCTCTTCTTGTTTGCAATAAACAATCCCCGCCAGCCGAATCACTGCCAGCTGCTGCTTCCAGGAGGAGGAGGAGGATGACAAGTCTTCATCATGTGCGCGCTACTTCCTCGCTTACGTGACTTTGCGTTGTACTCACCAAAGAGCGAGCCAGGAGGCGTCCACGCAGCGTCGAAGTGGGAAGAATGTGAACGTGTGCGCGCTGCCCGCACGGCACTCAATGGTCAAGTCTGCAGTGGGCGGGGCCGGCTGCTCCTCTTCCTCCGCCCCGCGGAAGCGGGATTTACCGGACGATACGAGCCCCGTTTGCCTATTGAGGACGCATATATAGATAAAGGAAGACACATTTGTCTTTCTTATTCGAGTTTGTTTAATGTGATTGCAATTCTTTGATTTTCAATGGGATTCAAATTAGGAACGTTTGACACAATGTTTCTTTTAGACCGACAGCGGTCCTCTCAACTACGCACCAATAGCGCTAATATTTTGGATATGAAACATTTCCATTAAAGCAACAGATCATTGTGAACAAACACCTTTTTCTTTCTTTCTTGTTCTTTTCTTTTCCTTCTTTCTGACGCACATGATGATTCGGCCATGTGTCAAACCGCAGCAGTGTAGCGCCAACTACTGGCGAGGAGGTCATCCTCAAGGTTAATATTATTATTTTTTATATTATAATTTTTTCTTTTCTTTTTCTTTTGCATTAAGTATCGGTGGTTGGTATCGGCAGCCTTCAGGAGTACCCGATACCTGGTATCGGTAGTCACCCATTCCGAATTCCAATTCAAATAGAAGGTATTTCGGAATAGCACAACACAACTTGGCAAAAAAATCATAAGAAGATGGTCCCCATTCAGTCATATTTTCACAAATTACACAATTTCCGCCAAAGCATGTGAATTTAGGACCGCAACTTTTTATTGTATTACATATTCATGTTATTGAAAAAAAAATATCCAACCACTCTTTTTGAAAACCAAGATTTGCATTTATTTCAATTCTTTGTATAGCTTGTATTATTTATGCATATTATTGTTATTAAGTCAACAACCAATTTAGTATTTATAATGTTGAAGAAAAAAAACAACTCAAATAAAATAAAAGCCTGATCAACTGCTGTTTTTTTAAGAAAAAATACAAGATCTGTATTTATTTAGTTTCTATTCTTTGTGTCTATTATTATTATTTTAAAAAAACTAAATGAAAGATATTTCAGCTATTTCTTATTTATATTAAAAATATATCCCAATAAAGTATATAACAGTTCAACTGCTATTTATGAGTTTTTCTAATTACTTTTATATATTATTTATTAATATTGTAAAAAAAAAAAAAAAAAAATTGGGGGGAAAATGACAGGGCAACAGCTAATTATATATTTTTTTCAGGTACAATTTTATTGAACTTTTATGTGCACTACATTTGAATTGAATTATTATTTTAATTCAGTTCATATCCTAAATTTAAGTGCAGTGTGAATGTTAAAACTGTGCATCATGTTAGTGACTGACAATAATATCAAATATAGTCTTTAGCAATAAAATCTGTTCCGTTTATGGTGAACACTTGGGCCCACTACGTAAAAAAATGTAGAAAAAAAAGAAGAAAATCTAAATTGGGAGAACCGGAAGATGGCGGAGAAGCTGCGAATGTCTTCCAAAAGCCAAAAGGCGTGGCGTCACGTGGCGTTCAATAACCTTACATAATCCCTCTGCTGTCTTTTCCGACGTTGTTGTGTGTTATGACGAAGAACTAACAAGAGTGCGCGTTTCCTCACATCTGCCATCTTGCTTGCCTACTTGCTGGCAACAACAACATGATGGATGCATCCCTGCCGCACCATCATTACCCTTGATTATTGATTAGGTTTTCATCTGATGGAAAGAAAAACAAGACGAGCTACAGCAGTTGCATTGCCGCCCCCTGGCGGTCGTCTCAGAACATGACTCGGTTGTTTTCCAGCTTTATTTTGATTTCTTTAGTTTTGAAATAAAATACAATACTTCAAATGAGTTAGACTGTGTGTGGAATGATTTGGTCTACATTATTCTTTTAGACAACGAAATTTAAAAATTAAAATGAAAAATGTTTTTTAAAAATCTGTATTTTTTTATTTGCGCCCAAAAACACACATTTAGACTAATGTAGTCATCGGGTTATTTGATTAGTGTTTACACAAGTTTGTACTACTTGTATATGTTCAGAAATACTAATTAAAAATTCAAGGCACATTTCATTCGTGCTTTTTCTAAAGGTGGTCAAAGCTTGCTCATTTATACATAAACCAACTCCAACCTTGAACTAAATATTCAATATTAAAATTACAGGTATATAAAACATTGGAATACATCCATCCATCCATTTTGTGAGCCGCTTCTCCTCACGCGGGTCGCGGGCGTGCTGGAGCCCATCCCAGCTGTCATCGGGCAGGAGGCGGGGTACGCCCTGAACCGGTTGTCAGCCAATCGCAGGGCACATAGGAACAAACAACCATTCGCACTCACAGTCACACCTACGGGCAATTTCGAGTCTTCAATGAACCGAGCACGCATGTTTTTGGGATGTGGGAGAAAAGCCACGCAGGCGCGGGGAGAACATGCAAACTCCACACAGGCGGGGCCGGGGATTGAACCCGGGTCCTCACAACTGTGAGCCTGACGCTCTAACCAGTCGTCCACCGTGCCGCCCATTGGAATACATTCAATTTTATATAAAATTTACCTGAATTTAATATTTCCAAATTAATTCTTCAACATTAAGTTCACTAAAACATATCTAGAAGTGTAAATATTTGAAATATGAATCTTTTTTTTCCCAAAAAGGGACAAATTTGGATTACATTTCTTTAGTTTTCAATATGAGGTACAACATCAAGTAAATCGTTTCGGAGCTTGCAATTATTAACATGTAATTTAGAGAAATCATTATACAAGTTAATACTTGAAATGGATTTTAAAACTTTTTTTTTTTCATTCTTCAACACTAGATACGACATTAAGTAAGTCAACTGTTTTTGGTATTGTAAATATTCAAACTTAAAGTATATTTTATTTACAAAATGAGCTAAATATTGCGATTCAATTTTTAAACAATGACAGAAATGTAATGTAAAGTCAATCAAATGTCAGATAAATTATATAAAATAAATGTCAGCTTGATTAATTTACACAAAGTAAATGTGAGCTTCATTTAAAAAAATAAAATTGAATTTAAATTTGGATTTGAAAAAGGTTGTGAACGACAATGTATTATGGATTCAGACATAATTAAGAATGATTACACCTGGAGAAAGGACAGATGGATAAAATAATGAATATTTTAATATTACTTTTAATTTACAGAGTTTCTGTCTGCAGGTTTCACGGTGAAAGAAAATACTTTGACGCACACAATTAGGTACATTTGCAACTCTGGTATGGGGGTGAAAATACATGGTTAACATAAAAAAAAAAAAAGTGTACTTTTTATTTAAACATATTCAAATAATTATGTTCATTTAGATTTTGTGAGCAGACATTAGAATGTGCAGGTGTACCTAATGAATTGGTCGTGAGTTAAACGCGGCTCCTCACCGCGAGGACACTTGCCGCGTATTTAACAACGTCAGGTGCGGCTCCGGCGGTGTCGGCGGGAATCGGGAACGCTTTGCGTTCCTCAGACACTCCTGGTGGACAAACACTGGTTGACCACCTCCAGCAGCGACGAGTTCTCCAGCGCGGCCGCCACTCGCTCTTTGTCGGCCAGCTGCTTGTTCACTGTGGGCACCATGCAGGGGCGGGGGGGGGGGGGGGGGGGGGGAATGAAAAATAAATAAAATCTAAAACGTCCAACTTGCGATGGAAACGGGACAAGCGTGAACGCGTCCTTACCCGCGTCCTCGGAGGCGTGCGTCCCGGGCGTGATGTGCACGTCGATCTGGAGGTGACAATATACCGTAATTTCTCGTGTATAATGCACATTTTTCCCCTCCAATAAATGCACATTATACATAGGTATAGGGGCAAAAGGGAAAAACTTGCACATTTGATCAATGTAGGCCGCCATTGAGTGGCTATAAAAAAGCTGTACACTTTCATTCCAAAATGCCACTACCAGCTACAGGTTATGAGAAAGGTGTACACTTTCATTCTAATTTGCCACCAGCACCTTGAGGTGTAAAAAGGTGTAGCCTACACTTTCATTCCAATATGACAGGGGTGCATATGACTGCATATATGTACAGTTGTGCACGTTTACATACCCTGGCAGAATTTGTGACATTTTGTTTGTTTGTTTGTTTGTTTAATATGACTGAACAACAACCATCATTATTTTCTTTATGGTTATGTTTTGTTAGATGATAAAGCTTTTCTGAAATGCTTGACCGTTTAATTTGAATCCCATTAAAATAAAATTGAATGCGTTTCACCTGGTCCTACAGGCTTTCTTAAAAGAATTGCACCCATCTTACAAATTCTGCCTGGTTAATCCAACATATGAGCACAACTGTGTGTTTTCGCATATAAATAAAAGTAGGGCTGTGAATTTCAAAATAAGAGCAAGTAAAAAAAAAAAATGATTACCTGTTCAAATAAAGTGCTTAACTTCAGAATAATTCTTTGAAAAAAAAACGAACAAAATACAGATCATACTTCATGTTTTGATCATATGGGTAGAAGCAAAATCATGCATTGTAAAAATGCATTATATATAGGTAGAAGGGTTTTCCAGAATGTTGAGGTCAACTTTGGGGGTGCATATTATACATGGGTGCGCATTATACACGAGAAATGACGGTAAGCATAAATTTCAAATCTTGTTTTCCCCACTATTAATACAACCCATAACCTCGTTTGCCATAGACAACGTGGACAGAATCGGGATCAGTTCCGAACAGCATTCAGTGTAAGCACAAAACTTCCAGGTCACAGTGCTATTTTGTCTTTTTTCCTAAACTGAATAACCATAATGACAACAGGGAAAAAAACATTTTTATTAGGTATGTAGCGGTGCACCTTGAATCGGTCGGGCAGCGAGCGCAGCAGCTTGACTTTGATTGACAGGCCGATGAGCGTGGCCATGCTGCAGTGGGGGATGGTGGGCGTGAACTCCACGTCCACGTTGCTGTCGGTGTCGTTCACCTGCACGCAAAAAATAAATAAATCCTTTTTTAAAAAACAGCGCACTGGGATAAATCTATGAACAAACGACAGCAATGGGGAATTATTCAATTCAAGTGGAGACTATGGGCATAATAATGGATTGAATTCTGTCAACTAATCACATATTGAGGGAATTCACACAAACCAGCAAGAGCCGCTATTGACTGACTCGACTCCAGTCGTTTGCAGTCGAAAGAAGCTGCAAGTTGAGGAACGATTTCAATTATTTTGGTTGATTCCTCGATTTATTTCCATTTGTAATATTTGTAACGTATTTGTGTTATTACAAAATCTTTTTAAAAATGTCAACAACTATTTTATTTACATTAGTTTAGATATGTGCATGGTAATATATTATAGATAAAATATATACATTTCTTTTTAATTAATTTTGAAAAAAATCCTTACTTTTTTTCATTAAATATTTTCAATATGAAATAAATACTTACAAAAAGGAGTTTAGAGCATTCAAAGTGCAAGTTATTTTTGAACTAAGTTCATATAATCAAGAGTCTGTAGTTTTTTTTTGTTTTACATCTGTGCTTTGTAGAGCGATTTTCCACATTTTTGCAACCTGAATAAAGACAAAATTGTCTTTTCACCAAGGTGTATCTCAAGAATGTGAAATACAAATATTTGCGGGCATGACCATTACCATGGTCCTTATATTGGTTCTTTATTTATTCAGGCATTCATTGGTTTCCACCTGAATGAAATGAAGCAAAACAATTCACGTTTAAAATATGATTTTCCACAAAGAACCTACTTTGACTCTGAATTGCTCCACCACGTTGAGCTCCTCCAGAGAGAGCGGATGTTCGGGATCATTGATTGATCTGATCAGATGTTGTATCGGTTAAAGACAATCGCGCATCCTGATCCATCGACCCCGTCGCAAAATGAGACAAAATAAACGCCCGTCAACAAACACGGTGCTGCTCAGCCTCAGGCGACGTCCTGGCTAGCAATCCGTTTTTGGCTCTGTGTCAGACTCATTTGAATATCAGTGCAGATGGGGAAAAAAATAAATACAAATTACACACAGCCTCTCACAACAACACAGCCGTTGGTGCTAAACGCCATTTTCTTCTGCACGTCCTTGTTTTACTATTTTTAACTTGGTAACTGTTATATTATACTGTAATTCATTGTTTTCCATCCTTCATTTCCTAAAAAGAAGACAAACTATTGCTGTTGCACTTTGCTAAAAAGAGATCAGTGTCAAGAATCAGATATAAGTGAAATTGTGTGGCTGTATTATCTAAAGTTTTGATTATATTCATTTTTGTACATGAAGTTGTCTAAAAACAAACACGTCTCCTAAACAGGTAGTCTATTTTATCCGATTGTTATACTTAGAGTAGTCCATAATAAATAGGGGGGAAAACAAATAATTCACAATTTTTTTAACATAAGTAAACTCCAACAATACCCCACTTCAGTATTTAGGACATGATTTTAAACATTTGGATTTTTTTCCCATTATTTCTATCACATATTTTCTGATAGGTGTGTACATAACCGAATAAGTCCTTAAATACGATAAAAACATACACATTTTAAAATCTAATTAAAACAAATGGAAACCGGTCGGATTTCAACAACAACAACAACAAAATGACGGTACTTTATGTGCATCCTCAGTTTCTTACGGTGAGCTCAACTGAAAGGAACTTTAACCACGTATGTGCAGTTATTTAAAACTATTACACAAATTAGTTTTTAATTATTTTCTTCATTTGTATTAACTCCTATAAAAGCGGAAAAGGTAAATACAGCTGACAACGACTTGCCGGAATAATTGTTATGAAACGTTAGCGTTTTATAATTTGTAAAACTAAAGTGCGACACACTTCCGGGAACAACGGAACGCAACAGAGTCCAAAATATACGGATGCGCACCGTATCATCTTTTAGAACACATTAGTATTTTAAAACAGAATATGGAAACAGTCAATGGAAATGTATGTGTCCATGGGGAAACCTCCAGTATAGACACATGTACGCGTTACTGATCGAGTCACGTTCTATGATAATGCTAAAGTCGCGGTCCGCCAAAAAAAGGATATCAAAGATTTCCCTGTCGTCGATGGGGTCGTGGACGTCTTCGTCCTCGTCGGCGGCCGTCAGCAACCTCTCGCCGGACCGCTCGAATATGACCGGGTTGGCGTTTTCCAACTGGGTCCCGCCCGACATTTTGTAGCGGTACTTTAAGCCAAAGAGACTGAGAGCCCGTGGATATGCAAGCTAAACCTACACGGACTGCGCCGTTACCAAAACATAACGCACGTTCTGGAATAATTGCGCATGCGTATGAGTAAAACACAAGGCACTTCCGGGACAACGGAGAGCGACAGAGTCCAAAAGGCGATCTCCACCGCAGTACAAAATACATGATTTTAATTCCAAGCTTTTATATTTGGGATACGACTTGAACACCAGAAAAACACTAACATGGGTAAATGTACGTAGTAATAAGACATCTATTTGGTCGTTACAACGACAATCTCCCTGTCATCGTTGGAGTAGCTAATGAGTAGCATACATCATAGAAAAGAACACTAGATACGCCAGTACGCTGTAGCCACCCGGTTAACCGACGTGCCTACATGGCGGCCATGTTAGGGAGGTATACGTGCCAATAGACGGCAGTGCATGGACACTGCCATTAAGTCGCAACTTGCTCATTTCTCGACCGAGTGTTATTGTTTTTTTCTTTCAATGCCTAAGCGTATGTTATCAATACAAAACATTTTTTGGGGGAAAAAAAGCACACCATTTTTTTTTTGAATTGTGTGAATGGGGCTCCCAGTTCCTTTGTCGTATATGTACGACGTATCACACAACCGCATGCAGCACAGCGAACCAGCATGCTTGGTCTTTTGCTTTTTCTTGCAGTCTACACACATAGGAAATACGCTGACGACTTTGACCTTCCTTGCGTAAGGTCGCCGTCGGCACGGAGTTTAAAATGGGCGTGGCGTAACTAGACGCAGCAGTTGCTTGAAAACGGCGCACGTGCGGAGTCAACGTCTCGCAATCACAGACATGGCTGCCATTGGTATCTGCGGTGAGTGGATGTTTCTGTCGTGTGGCACAAAGTTGATAGCTGCTCACGTCAAGCAGGACAGAAAGCCATTTGTATTTGACTGTAGCACTGCTAAGAAAAAGGAAAATGACCCAAAAGCTGACGACGACAATAGTCTTGCAGGGGCAACTGGAAGTGACATAATACTTGCGTTCACTATTTCACCATCCGGAAAAGTGGCGGCACTCACCGATGACTCCAAACGACTGGTTCTATTCGAGCGTCAACATTGTTGGCAGTGTGTCAGCACCAGGTGGTTGGCGAGGAGGGGCACGTCCTTGGCGTTTACCAGGGGGGAAGATGAGGTTCTTGTGGCTGACAAATCGGGTGATGTGTACTCCTTCTCGGTGATGCAACCGGAGAAGGAAGGCGAGCTTAAGATGGGCCACCTTTCCATGGTGCTCGCTCTCACGATGTCACTTGATGGGAAGTATATCATCACTGCTGATCGGGATGAAAAAATAAGAGTGAGTCACCTTTGTTCTCCGTACAACGTCCAGTCCTTCTGCCTAGGACACAAAGAGTTTGTCAGCTCGCTGTTGGTTCCTTCAGGCGATCGGCACTGGTTGCTGTCAGGATCGGGGGACGGCACGATGAAGCTGTGGGAGTACAAAACCGGCCGGAGGCTCCAAAGCTACGACTTGAAAGACCTCGACGAGACGCACGTCTCTAAATTGGAGAACGAGAGGGTAACCGTTTGCCACATGACCGGCTCCCCCGATGGACGTCACGTAGCCGTGCAGTGTGACGGAGTGTCGACGATTCGCTTTTTCGCGCTGAAGCGAGAGAACGACGAACAAAAACTCGTGCCGCACAGCAGGCTTTCCCTGCCACGTTGTCCTCTCGACATGACCTTTGACCCAGAAGGCCGGCTTTGGGTGCTGATGGATTCCGACGAGACGCTGCTTCGAATCTACACGCTTGAACAAAGCACCTGGAAGTGTGAAACTGCGGGCCCTGAACTGAAAAGAGCGACTGCTGCCTTCGAGCCTCACTGGGAGACAATGGACGTTGCCGCTAAGGCCAGCAGCCGCTTTGAACATCTGCACAAGGCGACTTTCGATAACGTGGCCGTGTACATGGAAAAGAAGCAGCAACGACTGGAGGAGCAACAGCAGCAGCAGAAGAGGAGGAAAATGGGACCGAAAGGCAATGGCAAGAAGGCCAGAAAAGTGGTGTGAAATGCCTGTCGTCATCTCCACGAACTGAATTTTGAATTTATTTTCCTGCTTCGGATGACGCGTCATGATAAATGTCAATCACATGGCATCATTTTATGTTTTGCACATTTCTTTGATATGCCTCCCACATGTATCCAGATCTATAAAAAAAAAAAAAATAAACTTTGCATTGAAAAGTGCAAAACTACAGCAGAAACGCATCTGAATTCAGCTTGAAGCTCAGTTTATAGATGATGCGATTAGACTGTACATTTGAAGTTCAACAGCATTTTTAGATGTGTGGATGTCAAATTATTAGTCTACATTCAGACTAGTTGTAATCCAGATTGTTTGAAACAAAAAGAAGACCATAAATGCAATGAAAAGAGCTTCTAAATATAAACTCAAATACGACCACAGATGTACCAAGAACATCTATTTATTGGTTTTCAAAAGAATTTGACATTTTTTTTTATTTACAAAAGCAGCACAAGGAAGAGAAACATTTGCAGAAGCCGTGGACTGGTCGAAAAACAGCAGTGGAGTAGTTTGAGGTTATTTCAGGGGGGATACCCCGATGCAGAAAAATGAGACTTGTTTATTTTGAACACACCCCCAAAAATTGCCTGCAGCCTTTCCTAAAATATACCACAACGTTTTCATCGCGCACACATCCACACACTGCTGGTCAGGCTGCAATAAATAAAAACACCACAATACATACAGGACACGTCATGGAGTTTGTGCCACCTTCGAGGAAGTCCTAAAATGTTTTGATCATCATCATCTGAATGCCTCAATTAGTCACGTGTACAAAAAAAAAAAAGCTTTCTGCTTGTACCTCGCCTCCTAAGTTATTTTAAAACAAAATCATTATTTTATAAATGTGTACATCTAAAGTCCAATAGCATGCACAGATGTCAAATAAATCAGTGGCAAAACGTGACATCTACTTTACAAAGACGTGTGAAATATATACTTGGACTGCTGTTTATTGACGATCAAATTACAATCAGGAGCACAACATTCATATTTTCCCCCCGTGAAAGAAATACACTGATGCCTTGAGATACGAGTTACAAGTTTTACAAGAGACGAGCTGTCACTTGGCCAATTTCTGGTTTTGAGCAAAAATTGGAGAGAAGAGCCGCGCGGTGGCAGTGAACTGAACTCACGTCACAAAAAGCAGCGGTTTTGCACAAAGTGAACAGTTTCTCTTGACTGTAGACAGATAATATAACAATACTCACAGGCAAATATTATGCTCTGAAAACGACTATTATTACTGCTGAGGAGTTGTGACGTCTCCTCCATCTCCATGTCTGTATTATACTGCCCCCAGGTGGCCATAGTGTGAACACCAGGAGTAGCACAATGTCAACGGTTGAATTCTTGACACTCTATTTAATTCTATCATAACTGTAAAACATTTTAGAATGCTATTTTGCATTTCCATTCGGATGCAATGGGATTGGTCGAGAGACAAGCGTCATGAAACGAAAGAACTCGTATCTCAAGGCACCACTGTAGATGGAAACCTGAATTGGTGAAGATGAATGGTTTAGTGAACAACTGTACGAGAAAGACGTCTTTAGGGTCAGTGTCAAAAACGAAATGTAAAAGCTGCAGGTGCGGAAAAACAGGACAGGACGTTAGTCTGCAGTTAGGAAGTTTAAGATGAAGACAATTGTGTAAAGAAGATTCTCCTCTATGGGATAGGAACACTCATTTCATCATTGAGCATCCATTAAACGCTTGACTCGGGTCCTAATTTCGGCACAAAGAAACAGTCTTCAACTTGTTAAAAGTGTAGTAGTACCAAAAACACCACAAGAAACACTCCCCGTTTGACACACTTTTCTCCCCAAAGTCGACAAGAAACACGTTACAATTATTTCTTTCCCTACATGAGCGAATGTGCTTGTTAAAAATGCTTGCAAGCACAACGTGTCATTACAGCAGCGTACTGTAAGGCCGCGGCAGGACGCCAAGCGCGCCCGAGCCACGCAGAGCTCGTTTTGTCCCGGCTGCTGCGGCCATGATGCAACAGGCTGGACTAAAAAAAGAAGAAGGAGCTGGAGAGAAGAAGAGTCTCATTTGGCCTTGAAAGTCATGAACATTCTTGTGGATCTCCTTTTGTGAATGCTTGCGTGTGATGCGTAGTTACTGATTTAAAAGAAAAAGGAAAAAGATTGATAGGAGTAAAGTTACTTTGGCACTTGCCTCCCATCGTTTGAGCCCAACGAAAAGCATGTAGAATACAGTGCGTCTTTATTCTCACTTTTCCTACATTTTGTCGCAGCCTTGTTCCAAAACCGCCTGAATCCAATTCTACACACAACACCCCAAACGGACAACACGAAAAAGATGGGAACTCCATTCAAATCTTAGGGGCACACACACCCTGTAAATCCGTTTGCAAAGTTAATACGGCAGTCCGGCGTTTATCGCGGGGCCTACGTTCCAGAACCCTAACCTGCGACGGCGGACGAAAGTCCGCCAAGTAGCGACAATAGATTGATTGGATCATTTCTATACATTCTAAAGCTGTATGCATCATACCAATCCAAAATATGCATATTCCTTTTGTCCACTTGGGATCGCCATCCTCACGTTCTGCACTGTCGTATCTGCGACTTTGAATGTGTGTGGCTTGAAGAGGCGGGCCAAATGACAGTGTAGAATTGGCTGTGGTTGGCTAATAGCGGCTAGCTGTTAACTAGCTAACAGTTATCCAGTCTGCGTGTTGAGCGACTCTGGGCGAGTGGCCGCTGTAACTCGCGCCTGTGCATGGATGCGCTTGTTACGTTGAGTCAAACAAAAAGAAGAAGAATAGTGAACTGAATCCATTTTGGAATAGGTTAGGGTGTCACACAATGTGGAAAATACTTGTACGTGGAATGACTCAAAGGAGGTTTACCAAAAAACAGCATACATTCAAAACATGACCGGCAGCTCAAACCCAAAGTTCGCCATCATCACCTCACGACACCACCAAATTACAACGCTGCACCTCCAATCATGTCCAAAAACACGACAGGTTATATGATCCTTTGCATATCTTACTCACGTGAAGGCTGGTTGTTCTTTTACACCGAAAGAAATATGACTGAAGAAAAAAAAATGCAAATTCCCATCCAAAATGCCCACCAGTCACAATTCTACTTCCTGTTTGGCTTCCTCTTCCCATGAGGACTCATCCTCCATTTAGACTATTTAGGTCATGTGTTGCTGTGACAACCACGGGGGAGCGCGGGGGGGAACCCAGAGGGACGCCAGGAAAAGAAGACGTGGCTGGAATACTCGACTCATGTTTGCGATGTGACTTTTAGTGCAATCAAATGTAAACGGAGATTTACTCTTGCTATAAAAGACGTCGATGCCCGTGTGAGTAAAGAGTCATGACAGCGGCCCAACGAGATATGCTCGTACATTGGATGAGAATATGTCTTTTGGAAGCACTCAAGTGACGTCAGCATTCCTAAAAGAATGAGAGATGCTGCTAGTTTGGAATTTTTAATTCAATTTAAGATTACGTGTTTTTTTGTTTTTTGGATTCCATTTCAAATTATGGAAATGGCAACAAAAGATGCTGTGATCTACACATTTTCCCATTTTAAATTTAAAATATTCAAATGTTGGAAATGAAAATATGGAATTGGCAAATCCAGATGCTGTGAGCTTTTCCTTTTTTTTAAAATTTAATTTAAAATGACTTTTTTTATCAAATTAAAAAATGTGAAAATGACAAATATGATAACATTTTAACCCAAAATTGAATTCGCCTTAATATTGTTTTTAATACATTAAAAAAGGTTTCAGCAGTTATAAAAGAAAGAAAATGGCAATAAAGGAACATCATTTCAGAATATTTATAATTAAATGAAAAATGAAAAACATTTTAATTGTGTTATACTGGGAAAATGAAAAAAAAAAGAAAGAAAATCAACAAAAAAGATGGAAATGGAAAGTACAGACACTGTAAGCTTTACATTTTTAACATTTGCAATTTAATGTTTAAAAATGAATGTTTTCTAATTAAATAATCAATCCTATTTTTTTTAATTCCAAAATTATTATTATTATTATTATTTATTTTTTTCAAATTGAAAAAAAAAACGCATTCATTTTTCCGGAAGAAAAACCGAAAATAGCAAGCAGGGATGTTTCGAGATTTGATGAAACTAAAACCTGAGAAATAATGAAAAGAGGGGAAAAAGGAGTTACGTGCGCGCGTGTGTGAGTGAGTGTGTGCTCAAGTCCTTCATGCACACAAAACCCAACCTGCCAAGCTTTTGTGTGCGTGCGCGGTCAGCCCAGCTTGGTGATCTGTAGGTCTCCGTCTATCCGCACCGTGTCGATTGAGGCCAAACATTTTACTTTGTGGTAAAAGTCAAAGAGCTGGTGTCCGTCCACGAATATCCGGAACCTCTGGTGCTCGCAGTGGATCTCCACCTGCAAGCGGAGACACGACACTCGACTTTGGTAACCGTAACGGCGAAAAAACAGCGTCGTCGAGGTCTGAAAGTGTGTGGAAAAGGTGTTGAAATCTTGTTCTGGACGGGACGAGGAACAACTGGATGGGAGCACCAATTTTTTCCCACTGGACATCTGGTGGATTTGCACACGACCTTCAACCTTTTGACCTTTGCAAGGGCCAATCAAATGAGCTTTCACAACAAAAATAAATGTATCAACAAAATCACTACTGGACAGAAATTGGACAAAAAACATTCCAAAGCCGTCTCGCTTGAGTTACCGAAGATCATAACGTTCAAGGTCATATTATACTTACAGTATAGCCCACCGACATCAACACAACCCCAAAATAATGTTCAATCGCCAAGAAAATAGCACATTTACGATGATGTCATGTGATTAAAATGGCACCCTAAGCAATGTAATTGTCAGAAAGGAATCTGTACACGCTTCCCTTCGGGCCTGACGCGCTTCCTTCTGCATCGAAGCATCGTCAGCGATCCGATTTGAACAAAACCGGCTAACTTGAATGTATCTCACCCAACTATTTTCACTTGTTATTGTATCCAACAAAACCCACCTGGACTTTCAGTCTCGAGGTTCACAGTTGACAGCAGCTGGGAGGGCGTGTCAGAATCTCATAAACAAAACAAAAACAGAGGGTCGCAATATTGGCGAAATCTAGTGACAAAGTGGCGAAGTCGTGTTGTTCGGTTCCTACAAAGAAGACAAACTACTGCCGTAGCATTTTCCGAAAAAGAAAAGATGTTAACAGACCAACGACTGACGTTGCGCTTTTCGAAAAAGAAGCTCGCGTTCCACCTCTACTGTACGACCTTTAAGCGTTTTATGATGACAAGCGTTTGCTTGATTGTTACTCGCATTCATTCCTGGCGCGACCTGCGTTTGACTTGGCTCCGCTGCAATGCAACGAGAGCTGAAGTCTCGCAAAACAAACACAACGACCGAAAACCTGCAAACATTTGCGCGTAAGCCGGCAAACAAACGAAGAAGCGCGTCACACGTCGGAACGCACGCCCTTGCGTCGATGAGGAAACGTCGGCCGCAATCTGCCGTCCGCAGCTTCTGCCGCTCGCTTTTATCAGATGGGTGCTCTTACATAAGTAAGCAGGGACACGGCGTAAACACGAGGCTCAAATCTGTCAGAGAAAGTATTTCCCACACGTCGGCCTCCTTTTGAACACAAAAGCGATAAGCGAGTGTCTATTCTCGGCCGAGCGCCGCGTGCGCTCGTCGCCGCATTGAGAATTACTCGAGCAGAAATGCGTGGACTTCCTCAGGTCGCCCGACACGGCATGAATCCATCACGCGCCGTACGTCATCCGCAGCCGCCCTCGCGCAGAAACAACATCGCGTATCTGCGCGGATGTGGAATTTTCTGTTGGCTTGTTTCGCAACGAAATAGCAAAGGAGAAAGCATTCAGCTGCGAGGCAAGCCGTTACTTGTCCAGGCCCAAACGCGAGATGAGATCGTGTCCGCAAGTCAAGAGGAAACGCGGCTGTTAACAGTGCGACGACGTCACGGCATTGAGTTCGCTCGCAACCTGACAAAAACAAGGAGCGCGTCCACCCTCGCTTGACATCATCTCCCATCTACAAATCGAAGAGGTTTTGTTGCGATAATCCCCGCAGGGCAGCTGCTGCAAGACAGCTGGACACGTGCGGACACGCACGGCAGCGCGGGTCCAAGGCAGTCCGCTTGCTCCGCAATTATTGTGTCGCACACAACCGCCACACGTTTTATCGTTGTCATCGAGACGCAATTTGGTTTCCGTGCTCATCGCCGACATGCGCGCGTGGAAAACGGCCTTTTTTGCCAAGCGTGTGTATCCCGGCGAAGTTGTGCTGGATGTCTTTTAAGGGTTCCCAACATGACCCCTTAAAAGTCTCTCAATAGCACCGTTCGCAGAAAGATGATTAGGATTCGTGCGTTTTTTCTCTCAGACATTCAGGAAGATGGCAGCACACCAAAATAAAAGCTTGCTGGAGGTAATTCGTGATGAAGTTTAGTTTTTGTTTCTTTACCCTAAAAGGCTGATCTGGGATGAAAGGAAAGTAGGCGGTGGAGGCCTCCTCCTCGGTCCACTTGCCGGCCACGCGGGCGCTGCGCAGGAACTGGCGGTCCGAGAAGCGGGCGGTGAGCTTGAGGGCCACGTCGTACGCCGCGTCCTCCTCGCCCTTGTCCCGGCCGCAGGTCAGGCTGACGTCAAAACTGAGAAGGGTTCAAGTGGGAGGGAAGGGCGTCAACGCAGGGGGTGGCCAGACGTTACCGGTCCGGCGGCTAATCTGGGATGACGGGTCGAACGAATCGTAATCCCCGCTGCTCGTTTGGGTGAGCGTCCCGCGCCCTGCGGCTTTGTGCGCACACAGGCGGAAAACCGCCGCAAGCGAGCTTCCGAGGCGACACGGAGCAAAATGTCGGGACAGCCGAATGTTACGAGGCATTCGGCGACACAGGAAAGTCTGCATTAAAAAAGTACGCAGCCGACGACCACGATGAGCGGCCGTTTGTTCTGTTGCACGTTTCTCTCCAAGAGAAGCGATGCAGCGTAATTAAGAGCAAGAAGAAGAGGCAGAGAAGGTCCCCAACTCATCTCCAGTGACAGCCTATTTTCCCACAGAGCCGAGAGAATAGATTTAGGAGTACTCTTGTATGCTCTGTTTGCATGTGTTGCTGCTCTGTTTGGCTCATAATCACCATTAACATCTCTGCAAATTTCACATTAGACACAATTATATGCTTGGTAATGGTTTTCTTCAATTTGACAGTAAACTTCAACTGGAACAAATAAACAGCTTGAAGCAAGCACGCTTTGTCTCTTATTTGGAGAACTGTGCGAGCGAGTCTTCTTTGCGTTTCCTCAAAGTGATGTTATACGACGGTCTCCCATTCTTGACAGCGAGAGAGGAAGGACAGGCACCAAGGAATCCTTTCAAAGTGTGTTTCAAGAGCTTGAAATGTGTCGAAAGGGTGTTGGGATAGGGCTAAAACGGTATAAAAAGGCTTTTACATATTGTTTCTCCATAGCACAGATTCTTATCTATTGCGAGTCTGGAATGTAACCCCCAGGAGGAACGGGGGGGGGGGGTTCCCTATCCTCCACCGCTTTTGGGAAGGAGGACTCAGGGAGGACAAAAGTCTCGTCGTCCAACTGTCGATTGATGAATTCATCGATTCGAGATACGCGTGTCCCAATACTTTTGCCCGCTTGTACACATGAACGCTTGTCATGTATGTGGCCAGCTGCAGGGAGCGATGAAGTCACCGCAGCGCAGGCGGGGAGGCTCAGTTCCACGTTGAACTTTCCATGTAGGGTCAAGTCACACCCAGACAAGTCGCCGCTGTGTTTTTTTTTTTCCTCCGCTCTACTTTTACTCACTCGTTGTGGAGAGGGAACGCCCTGACTGACTTCGCATACTTAAAGAAGTCGCCATTCACGTTCATGCGGCGCCCGTAGCAGTAATTATTCATTGGAATGTCACCGCCTTTAGAACAAAAGGATTTATCTACTCAAATAAGGGGGGGGGGGGGGGGGGGGGGGGCCAACATCAAGTTTGTGGGCCTTTTACAGCCCTCTCGGCCTTTGCACGTGTTCAGCAATTATCTACAAACATTTGGAAACAAAGCTCTCTATAGATGCACTCTGCATTTTGTTGTCTTGGGCTTGACATGAAATCTAATCTAACAATGAAGAACAAAAAAACAAAAAAAAAAAAAGTTGACCTGTCTGGCTCCAGGTCCATGATGCCCATCACGATGATCTTCTTGCCGGGCCTCATGCCACCCCGGATGCGTCCGCTGAAGGGCACCGTCTGCGCGTTCAAAACAAAACGAAACAAACCAAAAAAAGCACATCATATTACACATTTGCAATCAAAACAAGCACAAATATATATACATTTTCTGGGAAGCACAGTGTAGTTGTGGTTAGCACATGCGCCTCTCAGTTCTGAGGTTCGAATTCCTCTGTGGAGTTTGCAAGTTCTCCCGGTGCTTCCCTCCCACATTCCCAAAACGTGAACGTTAGCTTCAGTGAAGACTCTTCAATTGTCCATAGGTGTGAATGGGAATGCCCGTTTGCCTTTACGTGCCCTGCGATTGGCTGCCGACCAATCCAGCGTGTACCTCGCTTCTCTCGCCGACGGAATAGAAGAATCTCAATTGTTCATATGTGTGAATGTGAGTTTCAACAGTCGTTTGGCTATACTTGCTCTGTAATTAACACATTCACTGCCATTGACGGCTTTAGAAGTCAAATATCCATGTGAACTGGGAAGGCTTGCAGTGAATGAGTTCAATGGGTGACCAGTCCTGGGTGTACCCCGCTTCTCTCGCCAAAAGCCCCCGCCAACCCACACACAAAAAAAAAAAAACTAAGAAAAAAAAAAACATGCATATTAGCATCACTGACATTCTTCATTGTCCATATGTGTGAATGTGAGTTTCAACAGTCGTTTGGCTATACTTGCTCTGTAATTAACACATTCACTGCCATTGACGGCTTTAGAAGTCAAATATCCATGTGAACTGGGAAGGCTGGCAGTGAATGAGTTAAATGGGTGACCAGTCCTGGGTGTACCCCGCTTCTCTCGCCAAAAGCCCCCGCCAACCCACACACAAAAAAAAGAAAAAAAAAACATGCATATTAGCATCACTGACATTCTTCATTGTCCATATGTGCGAATGTGAGTTTCAACAGTCGTTTGGCTATACTTGCTCTGTAATTAACACATTCACTGCCATTGACGGCTTTAGAAGTCAAATATCCATGTGAACTGGGAAGGCTGGCAGTGAATTAGTTAAATGGGTGACCAGTCCTGGGTGTACCCCGCTTCTCTCGCCAAAAGCCCCCGCCAACCCACACACAAAAAAAAAACAAAGAAAAAAAAAACATGCATATTAGCATCACTGACATTCTTCATTGTCCATAAGTTTGAATGTGAGTTTCAAAACTTTTTCTCTATATGTGCCAGTCAGTCGAGGGTGTACCCCACTTCTTTCTCCAAGTGCCCCCCCCAAAAAAAATCATGCATGGAAGGTTCATTGAACTCTAAATTGCCCAATCAACAGATTATAAATTGCACCGCGCCTCTCACACCAAATCAGCAGCGATAGATTTTTAGCTCACCCAGAGTCAAATTCGGCCAAACGCTATGGAAATTGGACAAAGGGATGTACATTCATTCATCCATTCATTCGTACCAGGAGCCGTGCAAGATCCTCCTTGTCAGGTGAGATGAGGCCGACGCGCCCCAACGAGTCGTTCAGCTGCTCGTCCTCCACCATCTGTACAAAAAAAACGAAAACAAATATTTGTCTTCTTTTTTATTTAACAATAAACACAATATGGGTCCTTGAACACAACAAGGGGAGCTCCGACCGAGCGGTCAATCCTCCGAGCACCGGCGGGCCAGGTGAGCCCCGACACCCACAAGCGTGCACAAAGCCGCCATGCGGGAATCGAACATGCACGCACACAAAAGAAGCCAGTTTCAAGAAGAAGCAATCCGCCGCGTCGGGCTGCAAGAATACTAACAATCGCCTCGTTTTCTGCTCCCTGCACCGCCATCTTGAGCCGCATAGGATGCTGTCTGTCCCGCAGGAGGAAGAGGAGGAGGGTGAAGAGGAGGAGGAGGAGGAGGGAGTGAAGAGCTACCCTGCCGGCCGGCTTGGGAGCGCCGTGTGTCCGCGTCGTGGCACTCCTTGTGGAGCCAGGAGGGCTCGTTGCCTGGTCGTCTTGCGGCTTTGGGCGGCCCAGCAGCGGTGGTAGCCGGACGGCATCCCCCCCGCCCCCATGCCCCGCCCCCGCCCCCGCCCCGCCGCGCTCCGCTCGGGTGGCTGCTGCTTTATCTGCTGACGTATGCTCGATTCATAATTACACACTCCCCAAGCTTAATCCCCGTCTGTTGGAGAGGGCTAATCACACACTTCACCCAATTACACAACATGGGCGCGTGTGAGTGTCTATTTTTAAACTAACCCTAAAAGTCCATCATGCAATATTCAATTCACGCGAGCTGTAGTAACCACTTGTTTTGGTTAATCATTATTTCATTTCCCCCATTGTAATTGATTGACAGCCCAGCCCAGCCCTTTGTTTTGTTTTTTTAGTATAACGTATGCGCATGCGATGCTGCCTCCAAGTGGACATTTGTTGCCATTACAAGATGAAAGGTCAAATTAGTAAATTCCTGTCGATCAGATGCTGTAGCACTGGTTTTTTTCGGGTTTTTAGGTCCCCCCCCCCCCCTCAGTTACATGTATTATTTCGTTATTCGTGCTTGTTACGTCCGTGCTGTTTAACTAGAGTACTCACGATATAGTTGAAAATACTTTATGTTGAACGGGAGCAGGGGGGAAACAGGAGATTTCATATTAGGTTACGTTTCATGCTTTGAACAGATTTTCGTGATTTCTGTGTTGCGTCATCACCGAGCGACAATTGCCAGGCTAGTCGTTCGTTTGTACTGTACAGTACTTCTTTTCCAGGTGAATGCTTGAAAACCAGAATATCATGTGAAGAACGTGACCAAAATAAGGATATTACACTATAGCAAATACTATTTAGCTGACAATATGGGGCTGTTTCAAAAGTAACATGGAAACAACACATTTGGTCCGAAAAAAAATGTAAGTCGAGAGCGACTTACTTCTGGGATTAGTCATCAACAAGCGACTAGAGGTTCCGGGAAAAAAAATGTTGCGGTCGAGATTGACTTCCGGTGTCGTCATCAACAAGCGACGAGAGGACTAAAAGTGTCGTCCTCTACCCATTTTACATTTTGTGTCGAATTATGGCCTTTAAATTATTTATTTGTTCGTCCTTTTTTCGATTAGTGATTTAAAAACCAAGAGATGATATGATAAATTGGGCCGAAAGGAGGCATAGGACATGGGTGTTTGCAATTTTAGGGGACAGAAAGTGGACAAGCCTCAAGATAGCCACTTTTCAAATATGAATCTTCATTCATTGGTGTTGGTTGTTAGATCAATTCCATTTCCAAATATTGCAGTCTGTTCTAATGAAACACCTTACATACAAGCAAACAGTCCCAAACAATCAAATGGAGTACCTCATGACATAGCTGGAATACATTTTGAGTGGTTATAGTACTTGTAAAACAATGTGTTTGCGCTGACATCTTTAACTTTTTGTGCATAGTAAACAAAATACAATCACAATCAATATATATATATACATATATATATGTATATATGAAAATCTTTATACAGAAACATAGACATAGAAAATAATGGGTACGTTTTGGACATTATGAAAGTCATGCGATAAAAATGAATCTCTGGCTGTCATCTGAATTTCTTTTTTTAAAAATCTTAATTTCTTAAAGGTTTATGAAGGCAAGTAATAAGCACAAAAACAACACAATGTGTGAAAAAAAGACAGCAACAGACTGTATTGTCCTTCGCTTCAAAGTGACACTTGAATGTTTAACAAGCATAGAATAGTATTTCGAGGCAACGTTAGGTTAAAATGTCCCACATATTAAGGTTAAATAAAAAATTGACATTAATGAATTTGCTTTAAAACAACTGAAGATTCAATGCAAATGTTATCAACTTAAAAGGTAAATACAACTGAACTGTACTTAGGCAGTCATTCTTTCGCATACCACTAGAGGGAGCATACCACGTGTCACACTGTGGATCACTGGTGTACACTCACACAATATGACCTATTAATATTCAATATTAGTTTCATGCTATCTTCATTTTTTAAGACATATATAAAAAATTAATGTTAAAGTACGTAGCATTGAATTATTCTTTTTTTTTCAATCGCTTTCAAATACAGTTTACGTTGGAAAACATCCTTCGTGTGTATTAAAGCCAAGAAAGAGAAAGCGTGTTGTGCATTGGGGGAAAAGTGAAAAAAAAAAAGCACCGTTTTACACTCAATTTATTGTGCGTGCTAAAAAGCTCATAGAGCCCTTTCCATTTCAAGGAAGTAACTTGTTGTTGTTGGCACGCTTTAATGTAAACCCCAGTAACCCTTGACGAATAATTGGAAGAAAAAGGAAAAAAGCCGCGGGGGCGAGCTGCACGTTCCCGCTCCCCTCGATATTCCCGTCGTCCTCCAGGAGGCTCTCTGCAGCCATGCCCGCCGAGGAGGAGGCGGCTGCCGGCCGGCAGCATGCGACCAGGGCGGACTGCACCGAGATGGGGGACCGGGTAAGGTGCAGCATCATCTTCGGGGGAGGAGTGTGCTGCGTGGCTATAAAAACGCAGAGAGAACGCGCGGTGCTTCGGCCTTGTTGTTATTTGTGCGTGAGCTTGAACGCCCCCGTCAGGATCATTTTTCATCCAGTCGGTTGCAGCAGCGAGGTGGGAATTCTTCCGGAATGGGAAGGGGAACAAACGCTTTTCAGCATGCGTGGATGGAGCGCACTTCCTTGCAATTTAGGAATTGGCTTTTTTTTTTTTTTTTTTTTAAAGCAGATTATTATGCAGAAGTTGCCGCTCGCCAGCAGCATGAAGGCCTATAGTTAGCACGTCTGCCTTACAGTTCTGAGGTCGGTGGCTCGAATCCGGCTTCCAGCCTTCCTGTGGGAAGTTGGCATCTGCATTTGCCAAAGTACCCCCCCCCCCCCCCCAAAAAAAAAAACATGCATGTAGCTCGATTTAAATCAAAACGAAGTTGTCATTTGGTGTGAATGTGAGTGTAAATGCGCATTTGTTTAGAAATGCACTGCTATTTGCTGGCAACCAGTCCAGAGTGGATGCCACTTCTTTCGCCAAAAATCTATATTTGTTGATTTTTTTCAAAAACAATTGTGTGAGTTTTATTGAAAACTCGAAATGTTATACAGGCTTGAATGTGATTTTGAATATTTGCTTGTCTATATGTGCACTGTCATTGGCTGGCGACCAGTCCAAAGTGTGCCCACTTTCTCTCGCCCAAAGTCTCAGGTTTTTGATGGAGTTTTTTCCCCTCCAAAACAGATTCACATTGAAATCTCAACATTTTCCATCAACGTGAACGTGAGTGTAAAAGCTGATTTGTCTCTATGTGCCCTGCTATTGGCTGTCGAGCAACACAAGGTGCACCCCACTTCTCTCTCTTTCCTTTCCAATAGCATGCATGTTAGGTTCATTTAATGCGCAATGTTTTCCATCTGCGTGCATGCAAATATTTCGGCACATGTGCGGTGGACCCCGCTTCTCCAGCCGGGATAGGCTCCGGCTCACTTGGCGTCCTAATGAGGACGACGAGCGATATAGAAAATGGATGAATGGAATTCCTTCGTGGAACCCTGCAGGTGTGTGTGTGTGTGTGTGTGTGTCGTTATTGACTCAACCTGTTCTCCCGCTTAGTAAGCACGCACTAATGAGGGAGGTCCGGGCTGTTGTCGTTTCTTGCGATCAGTGCGACGCACTTGGTCGCTCCATCTTCCCCCTTCCCCGCACGTCTTATCTTTTCCTCTCCGTCGTCGTCGCCTTCGCATGTGAGTTTGGCCTCCTCTTATCTCGTATTGGCGCGAGACGGACCGCTGCCCGCCTTCGATGTAGGTCGGAGTGGCAGAGGTGAAGGGCAGCAGATTATTATTATGATGCAACAACGCCAACCTCCCCCCGTCTCTAATCTCCCTGCCTGCTGGGAAAATGGTGGATTTATGTTGGAAGAAAGAAAGATTTTTGTTTGTTTGTTGGTTTACGGTATGTTGAAGTGTAATTGTGAAGCTTTGGAAATGTTGCCACATGAGTTGTTGTTCTTCGCATTGGGGTGAAAGGGCAAAACCGCCTTGTGCAGTTCACATTGTGGGCAAAAAAGTATATCAAATAAAGAAGTAAATCGTCTCATTGGGTGACCTCGCTAGCCTGCGCGTTTCTGGCTGACTTAAAGGAATGTCGCCGTTGTGGCGCTTCTGCTGTCAACATGGGTTTCAAAATGTCACATTTCAAGACAAATTCGGAGTCGTAACAGAGGCGTGACAACGGCTGCGTGGGTTAGGGTATTGCCCTCGAGATACGAATGACCCGACTTGCAACTTTTTCGAGATCTGAGTCGCCATCCGGCCGAATATGTGCTTTGCTTTGAACTCCGTTGTGCCACCTAAATTCACCTTAAAGTCTGCTCGCGTCATCAGAATCCTCTTGATTTGCCAAGTATGTCCAAAACACACAAGGAATTTGTCTCCGGTAGTCGGAGCCGCTCCAGTACGACGACAGACGGTCCATTGACAGAGAACGCTTTGGAGACACAAAGACATTGACAAAAAACAATTGTGCAAAAAGATGCAGAGTCCTCGAGCACTTCGAGCACTTGGAGCAGTTCCAATGGCTAATATCGCAATAGTCCGGTGCAATGACCGTTGTGCAAAGGGCGAGTGTATGCGGTTTCAAGTGACGAGTAGCGTGATCATCTGGGACAGGGTTAGGTTGTGCAAATGTTGCAGATACTCCTCGGTCAGATGCGACTCTGGCGTGAGCGGCCAGTGTTGGTCAACAACAGATGTGCAAGTAGTGCAGCGTGGCGAGACGACGACAGCGAGTGCACGCGTCGTGCATAATTGGCCCCACAGAAATGTGACCACCAACTCAAGTCCAAAAATTGCCAGCTTGTTGTAATGGATTGTAATGGTTAGCTGTTTAAGAAGTTGATCGCAAGAGGGAAGAAGCTGTTGGAATGTCTACTAGTTCTAGTTTGCATTGATCGGTAGCGCCTACCTGAGGGAAGGAGCCGGAAGAGCCGGTGACCGGGGTGCGCAGGGTCCGAGAGGATTTTGCACGCTCTTGTCTTAGTTCTGGCAGCGTGCAAGTCCTCAATGGGTGGGTAGGGGGGTACCGACAATCCTTTCAGCAGTTTTGATTGTCCGTCGCGGTCGGAGTTTGTCCTTTTTGTAGCAGCACCAAAGCAGACTGTGATGGAAGAACACAGGACTGATTCGATGACCGATGTGTAGAACTGTCTCAGCAGCTCCGGTGGCAGGCCGTGCTTTCTCAGAAGCCGCAGGAAGTACATCCTCTGCTGGGCCTTTTTGAGGACGGAGTTGATGTTGGTCGCCCACTTCAGGTCCTGGGAGATTGTAATTCCCAGGAACTCGAAGGTCTCGACGGTCGACACAAGGCGGCTGTGGCGAAGGATGCCTCCCGAAGTCCACGATCATCTCTACGGTCTCGAGCGTGTTCAGCTCCGGGTCGCGTCGGCCGCACCGCAGCTTCGGCCGCTCCGCTTCCTGTCGATACGCAGACTCGTCACCGTCCTCGATGAGGCCGATGACAGCGGTGTCATCTGCAAACTTCAGGAGTTTGACAGTCGGGTTCGCTGAGGTGCAGTCGTTCGTGTAGAGAGAGAAGAGCAGCGGAGAGAGGACACGGCCTTGGGGCGCCCCGGTGCTGATGCTGCGTGCGGATGAGGTGGCCTCCCCCATCCTCGCCTGCTGTGTCCTGCCCGTCAGAAAGCTGTAAATCCACTGGCAGATGGCAGGCGAGACGCTGAGCTGGAGAAGCTTGGAGGAAAGGAGTTCGGGGATGATGGTGTTGAACGCTGAGCTGAAGTCCACGAACAGGATCCTCGCGTAGGTCCCCGCTCTGTCGAGGTGTTCTAGGATGAAGCGCGGTCCCATGTTGACCGCATCATCCGCAGACCTGTTCGCTCGGTAGGCAAACCGCAGGGGGTCCAGCGGGGGACCTGTGACGCTCTTGAGGCGGTCCGGCACGAGACGTTCAAAGGACTTCATGACCACAGATGTCAAAGCGACAGGCCTGTTGTCATTCAGACCCGAGATTGCAGGTTTCTTGGGGACTGGAATGATGGTGGAGCGTTTGAAACAGGATGGAACTTCGCACAGTTCCAGAGATCTGTTGAAGATCTGAGTGAAGATTGGAGCGAGCCGGTCCGCGCAGACTTTGAGGCGGGACGGGGACACGTGGTCCGGGCCTGCCGCTTTGTTCATCTTTTGTTGTTTGAACATCCTGTTCGTGGATGGTTAACGCAGAAGTCAGAGGTGTGACTGCGGCCGGGTGTGAAAGTGTCCTTTTCAAATCTGCAGTCGAAGCTCTTCAAGTCGTTGGCTCGTGTGCTAACCGTTCTCAGCTCGGGGGGATCGTCGCTTGTAATTAGTCGGCGATTGGAATGCATGCCAAATGCGAGCAAACAACCAACGAATGAATGGATAATCCCATTGACGTGCTAACGTTAGCATCTCCAGTCACAATTTTCTAACCAACCGATAGCAACCGATATTTGAACGCATGGAACAACACATAATATAATACTAATATATTCTTCATCTGCTATGAAAAATGACGAATATTCCAGCATTTTACTGACAGTCGTCGAAGTCGTACTATTCTTGTCCTGTTGTTTCTGTATAACTGCATTATTCTGTACTGCCTCCCGGTGTCCCAGCGGGGAACGAAAATGGGTCTTTTTCGGGTGGTCGTTCCAGGACGTCTCGATCCCCACGTCCGGCGCCGACCTTTGACCCCATTCCGTGTCCGCTCCGTCCCTCTGTTTCGTGTCAACTTCTTCGTAGGCTGAAATCGTGCACGCTGACGACGGTTGCCGCTGTTTGCAGAAAAAAAGGGAAATGAAGGGCGACGTGGAGGCTTCGCCGGCGCCCACGCTCGGAGAGCCCGCCGTCCGATGTCAGGACGTGTGTCGCTCGTATGGAAAGCTGAAAGTTCTCGACAACCTCAACCTCACTCTGCCACAGGGACAAATGTGAGTGCAGCGGATTGCCTCGAGAACTCCCAATATTCCGTCTTTCGTATTAAAAAGGGCCAAAAGTACCGTTCTACTTCGCGGCGGTCAGGAACACTTGATTCGGAACAACTACCAAAAATCTTTATTCTGTGAAAAACAGCATGGCTTTATTCTGGAAATGTTTGGGGGGCGTGGGTAAAAATCCATTTATTCTGGGAAAAGTATGACATAACATGATGCCATATTCTTGACAAACTGACTTGTGACCGTGCGAATCGGTTCACAAACCGAGGTCATGTTTCCCATTCAAATAAATGGAAATGCGATGAATCCATTCCAGCCCGAGACCGTAGTTTCAAAAAAAAAAAGGATCGGTGTGTGTGGTTGAAAAAAAAATAGTGTGCAATATAAACATAAGCACAAACACACGTTATTCTAAAAGAATCACATGATGTGTTTGCTAGCAAATGACTGTTTAATGTCTTTGCCTTTGCGCCTCCGTTCACGGATAGCACCAGCCCAGAATGGACGCCACATCCCACAATGCAATGCTGCTTTCACCAACACCCTGACTGTTCACGCACCGAAAATAAGCGCATGAACTGAGGTTATTCTTAAACATTCAGATCGATCGCTAGGTAATGCATTACAGTTCCATACACGCGTAAATCCATGACATAATCTCGTTCCATCTCGTAATTAGACGCTGAAAATACGACTACTGCTACTAATGGGATAAAATACCAATGTGGGATAGCGGGACAAGAAGGATTTGATATTTATAAATGCATGCAAATGAAACAACTACACGGATCTCATGTCACCCCCTACTTACTATATTTGTGCGTTTCCGATGTAGAAATAAGTCTCGTCTGTTTGTCGATATCCCAAATGATCCGCGTTATGGAGACATTCTGCCAGCCTGGAATCAGAATCCGAATCCTCTTGATTTGCCAAGTATGTCCAAAACACACAAGGAATTTGTCTCCGGTAGTCGGAGCCGCTCGAGTGCGACGACAGACGGTCCATTGACGGAGAACGCTTTGGAGACACAAAGACATTGACAAAAAACAATTGTGCACAAAGATGCAGAGTCCTCGAGCACTTCGAGCACTTCCAGTGGCTAATGTCGCAATAGTCCGGTGCAATGACCGTTGGGCAAAGGGCGTCCACTTTTGGTTTTTCTCGACTTGAGCGTCATTGACGAGCGATGAATGAACGCCGCGCCGCATTCCACCGGTGACGGCTGCAAATGGCCTGCGCACAAAAAAAAGCTCTGAAATGTATGCGACAGAGAGAGAGAGAGAGAGAGAGAGAAGTACGGGAATTCTAAGAAAGCTAACAGGATGCGGACGCGCAAGCACGCGCGGTGTTGCGCGTGCTTGCGCTCAGGAGAAAAGAACCAGTGTCACCTGAGCTGTTGCTCTTTTTCCGTCTGATGACAGTACTGTAGTCTAAAAAATAATATAACTTTAGTCTGGAAAAATAGGAGTTTCTTCTGGGGGAAATGGGGACTTTTTTTTGTCACTGGGAAAAAGTAACTCAATGACTTGATTCTGGAAAAAAAAGCTCCATTCTGAAAAGAATATGACTTTGTTCAGGAAAAATATTATTATTTATTCTGGAAAATATGGCTATTGTAGGAAAAATTGCCTTTTTTGGTGGGGGGTTATTCTGGGGGAAAAAAATGTTAATATTCTTGAAACAATACTAATGTATTATAGAAAAATATAACTATTGGTAAAAAAGATTTTTATTTTCCTTTTATGAAAAAAATGGGGGCTTTATTCTAGAAAATAGCACGTTACTCTTGAAAAAATACGACTATTCTGTAAAAAATCAAACTTTATTCTGGAAAATATGACAAAAACATCGAAGTCGGTATTTCATTCTGGAAAAATGTTAATATTCTCGACCAAAAAAAAAGACTCCTTTTTTTTCTCGAAACAAGACGAGATAAGACAAAGCTGCAGAATAAAATAACGGATCGTCAAAAGTGAAATGACGCAACAATGTTCTTAAAATGTGCATTTTGTTGTTCCTGTGAAATTATACATTGACATGACACGGATTAGGATTAACTCCTTCATCACTGTTATCAAATGTTTTTGTTTTGTATATAATGTGGAATAACGGGAAGGTCAACCGTTCAGGGCTAAAATAAATCAAATCAAATAACCGTCCCCCCCCCCCCCCCCATCTGAGCTTGTGTCGTCCCATCCCATCCCCCTTTGAGGCAATTGAACAGTTTTTGACTCTCATACTCCTCATGTCGCCAAGCATAGCGCACGACGACTGTCGGAATTGCTACGCTATCATGGTTGCCGTCATCGGTTTATCTTCCACAGTCACGATCTCTCGACTTTGTTAAGAGCACTCTTATGGACTGGTGAAATCCACTGCATTTGCTTTTTCGCTTCTTCTTTTGGACGTTACCGTAACCCGGCAGTTACGGCCTTCTGGGCCCCAGCGGCTGCGGCAAGACCACCATGCTGAAATGCATCGTGGGAACTCTCAGCATCTCCCGGGGTCGCATCAGCGTGCTGGGGAAGCCGCCAGCGTTTCCCGGCCACGGCGTGCCGGGCAGGATGGTGGGCTACATGCCCCAAGTAAGCCTCGGGCGGGTTTTTTAAACGGCTGCTTCGTCGATAATAAACGCGTGTTGCGCCACGTAGGAGCTGGCCCTGTACAACGAGTTCACCATCGGCGACACGCTGGCCTTCTACGGACGAATCCACGGATTGACGTTGAGGGAAACGCAGGCCCGCGTGAGCTTCCTCATCGAGTTTTTGGATCTGCCGCAGAAGGACCGACTGGTCCGCAATCTCAGGTAAGATTTGTATTTTTTTATTTTGGGGGAATACAGCCTTTAATTCGTTCTGTGAGCACGCTTGTAACTCAAATCATGTCCCCCCGCCTCCCCCGTTGAACATTTTGAAGAGCATTGTACTTTATAAAAATCTGAATCAGAATCATCTTTCATTTGCCAAGTATGTCCCAAAAACACACAAGGAATTAATTAGCCTGCGGGAGTTGGAGCCGCTCTCGTTTGCTGAAACCGTCCAGTCTTCGTATCTTCGTATCAAGTCAAGAGCAGAAAATCAGCCAAGGAACGACTTAGTATCTCTTGGGTCACTTGCGAGAAAAAGGTGTAAGTTGCAGATGGTTAGGGCTGTGCTATGCTTCACAGACTCACCTAATGCACTCGAAAGGCTTCTGTAGCTTTGATGCAAAAGAGCTTGGCGTTCTCCGAGGAGGCCCCTGAAAGCGGCTTCATTCGCTCGCCATGGAAGATTTCTATCCCGTGTGGCGTCACGGCCGCAGTCGTGTTTCAACATTTTCACCGAGGATGGATATGCTCATTTCACTTGACTAAATACAAATCAAATGATGGCAAATTCTCCAAAACGGGACTTCATTCCAGACAAAAATTGGACTTCATCATTGAAAAAAACTATTGTCTTCAAAATGAGACTTGATTCTTGAAAAAACTTTCCAAAAGTATTCGGTAAAAAGAAACAAAAACAAAAACATGAATTCTCGAAAACTAGAACTAGACCATCAATAGAAATATGGATTTAATCTCGAAGAAATCTGATTCTGTTCTGGAAAAATAGGACTTATTTTCAAAAAAACATGTAGACATGAATTGTCAATAAATCCGACTGTATTTTTTCAAATACAATCATGTAGTTTTAAAAATTGTCCCGAAAATATCTTGATTCTGGGGCGGGGGGAAAAAATACACATTTATTTTTGGAAAAAAAAACTGGCCTAATCCTTGAAAGTATATATATATATATATATATATATATTTTTTTTTTCACGGAAAAAAACAATCTTACAAAATAGGACTTTTTTGGGTCAAAAAACAACAGCAGCAACAACAACTTCATTCTGAAAAAAAAAAAAAATACATTCTAAAAAAAAGGCAACTTTACTGTCTCAAAAAAAGAAAAAGAAAAAAGAGACTTTATTCTGGAAAGAAAAAAGGGCATTATTGGCGAAAAAGACTTTTCCCCCCTCTTCCTCTTGAATGTTCTTTTTAAAGCTTTATTCCTGGAGAGAGAAACAAATGTACGTTTAAAACTCATTGGCTCCCATTGACGGATTTCGAAGAAGTCCGCGTTAACCGGGAGGGCCGGCAGTGAATCGGTTAACCTCGATAAAGATGGAACCGGGCGTGTGTTCCAGTGGCGGCCAGAAGCGAAGGGTGTCCCTGGGCGCGGCGCTGCTCCAGAAGCCCGAGCTGCTCATCCTTGATGAACCCACAGTGGGAGTGGACCCCGTGC
Source organism: Phyllopteryx taeniolatus (assembly GCF_024500385.1). Lineage (NCBI taxonomy): Eukaryota > Metazoa > Chordata > Actinopteri > Syngnathiformes > Syngnathidae > Phyllopteryx > Phyllopteryx taeniolatus. The sequence goes on from NC_084512.1 coordinate 24,697,291, forward strand.
TCAGGGCCAAGTATGTACAAATCAATTTGTCTGCGGCCTCTTCTCGACATTCCGAGTGCCACTCATACTCACGTCTGGAATTCTTAGCCGCGTGCGTGTAAGTGGACGCCCAAATGAAAATGTGTGAGCACGGTACTATTAGTTCCGAGGCGAAGAAGAAACACGAAACCTCCCTTTGCTTTGTTCGCCAGTGATTATTCATCAGTCGGGTACAAGGCGGGCAGTACCGTTGTTGGTGTCCTCTTAAAAGAGCGCAACCCACTCGTTGAGTCTCAGCAAAAACCGGATTGAAAGTGCAAAATCTTCAATTACCATTGACTAGAAAGCAGATCATTTCTTTGAACTGGGATTGTATAGATATGGGTGGGTACGTCTAGAAAGTGCATTAATAACACAACCGCAGTATTGTAACATTATCACGAATAAAGCAATGGGGGGAAAAATAAATACAATACAGTAATCAACATTTATTTAGCTAGTGGGTTGTGCCGCATACTTATGTTTATGTTTATGCTTTTCCAGGATTTGGCAACATCTGGCGGACATCGTGAAGGAGGGCAAAGTGTCCGTCATCATCACCACGCACTACATCGAGGAGGCCAGGCAAGCCAACGTGGTGAGGAAAGCACCCGTCCGTCCGTCCGTCCGCTTATGCGAGGTCGGGTCGCGGGGGCAGTAGCTTGGGCGGGGACGCCCAGACTTCCCTCCCTCCCCCCAGCCACTTCCTCCAGCGGGATCCCGAGGCGTTCCCGGGCCAGCCGTGAGACGTCCCCGGGGTCTCCTCCCGGTGGCACGTGCCCGGAACACCTCACCGGGGAGGCGTCCGAATCGGATGCCCCGGCCGCCTCATCTGGCTCCTCTCGATGCGGAGGAGCAGCGACTCTACTCTGAGATCCTCCCGGATGACCGAGCTTCTCGCCCTCTCTC